>NW_028186389.1:692155-849919 GCF_003343005.1 Rhea americana
AAAAAAAAAAAAAAAAAAAAAAAAAAAAAAGAGAGAGAGAGAAAGAAAGGAGTGATTTCCAAACTGATGCTTCTAATTATGCATATATTAATTCCAGTAAGCCTATGGCAAACAACAGTATACCTGGGACCAGATTAAGTAATACTTCAGGTACATGTAGTGTGTTGCAAAGAAAGGCAAATACCCTAAAATCTACTATTCTACTGCTTCAATCACTGTTGTATTTATACATAGTTTGACTCCACTATGATCTGCACATGATAAATGAGACTATGGTTGTGGTATCTCAAGTAATCATTTAAAACTTCTCCTTAACCAATTTCTCCCTGAAATTTCTTCAGTTTGCATAGTTAGAAGTCAGTGCTAAATTCTTAGTTTTGTTGGTGACCTCTGTTAATTGAGAAGAAATTATTACAACTTTATCTTCAGCATCAACTATGCAAGCCCATTAATGCCACTGTTAAATGAAACATAACTTATTAATGAAGGTTGTCCAAGTCATGGGTTCTCTTATCATCTATTGAATCGCAGGAGAGAGATCTCCCTGGATCTGGCAATTGGTAATTTTGGTCCTAACATGGTGACTTTTGCATCTTCACATGAAAAACCCATTTCATGATTCTTTTATTTGTTTTGGGCTTCAGGCAGCTGAAGGTACATGTTTTTTAATTGTTTTCTTTATTTCCAAAGTAAGAACAATTCTAGATTCATAAGAATTTCTTGGTTTTACCTTAAGCACCCAATAAGCTTTAAAAAAGTTCTAGCAAAGGTAGAAAGCAAAGTTAAGTGTTAGAAACCCTTACAAAAGAAAAATAAAAAGAAACTTAGAATGTACTTGATACTGATATTCCTTCCTAGCTGTTGCTTAGGATTTCTCCAAGATGTATTTTGGAAGTGAAGAACATGATTTAGTATTGCTCAGTATTCTTACTGCCTTTCACAGTGGATTTCAGAGCTATTGTAAGGACTGGCAATCTAGCCTCACTCATCTCAGTGGTGCTGATGAGCACTGTATCCTCCTCCATTTCATTAAGGATGGATCTTCCAATTGTTTTCTGTCTATATTTCAATTTCTTCCTTGTTTTATTTGCCCCGGTTTTCAAATTGTGAATTTCAATCTCCAAGGAATAAAATCAGTAAGGGTTATAAAACTGTTAAGGTTGTTGAACATTCTGTAAGAGTGAAAAAAACACTTTGAAAAGAAAAGGTTCGATACAGCTATGCTTCTGGCAGCAGCTCAGTTCTTCTGAGTTTTCATTGGCAACCAGCTGAGTGTCACTCAAGGAAAGCTGAGTGACTTCCACTCATGCAGTTTATCTACATGTTCCTTGGCCACTGAGCTCACAGAAGGACAAATGGGCTAGGAGATTACATTTCTGAAGTTGGGAATGCAGTTTCCTCATTTCAGTCTGGCTACTTTCCTTTCCCTTGGTGTTCTGAGTTGGGCTGAGGTAGCCTCCTGCCTCCGAGGGTGCATGAGTTTATACTGCTAGCAGTATTTCTTGATGAGAACATTTCTTCTGTCTTAGCTTTTCTGTAATGTGAGAAGGGTGATGCTTATTCACTGTACATTCAGATTATTGAACATATTACTAGCTTACCTTTAGCTCTTCAGAGAGGCAAGGCATTTCGTTCAGGCAGATGACAGACTTGGTAACAGAGTGCTTTGCTTAGATCTTTGATACATTTTTGTAGGGGGATTTATTAGTTTAGGGAAGATATGGGTCTATTGGTGTAGGAGTGCTTATCTCAGTGTATCATGTGCTTACGTCCTGGCATGACTCCTCTATACCTTAAGTCCTGAGTGTACAGACCTTAGATGTTTTATCTTTTTTCTCAGCTTTCTGAATCAATTACCTGAATTTCTCAAAATAAAAACCTGTCATTAAGATTCAGATAGCTTTACCTTTGGGTAAGAGCAAGTATGTCTACTGCTATGTATTTATGTAGAACAGCTGAACTCAACTGCATGATTAAGTTCTTCATTCCTGGCTGCAGTAGTGATATACTCATTAGAGATAATTGTTTTCTATGCAAAAGTATTTAGTACTGAGCAAATCTTTGGGAAAAAATAGGAGTCAAAGGGAAGTTTCACTTGTCAGTCGATCCTAGTTTTTATAAGATTAACTGAGTCAGCTAATATCTGCTATATGCCATCCTAAATTTATACTCAGTACTGGAGCTGTATCTTGAGTAGAGGCAGTAAGAGATATTGGTCATTAAAAAGTAGCATTATACTGCACTAAAACAGGTTGTAT
The DNA here is from genome assembly GCF_003343005.1 of Rhea americana. Taxonomy (NCBI): domain Eukaryota; kingdom Metazoa; phylum Chordata; class Aves; order Rheiformes; family Rheidae; genus Rhea; species Rhea americana. The sequence continues at coordinate 694,414 of NW_028186389.1, forward strand.
CAGGAACTCAAGATTTAAGTTGGAAAAGATGCGTGTCCTTTTTGCTAGTAATGCGATTGCAGAAAGCGATCTTTTCTCAAATCATTTTAGTATTTCTGCTTGTTCTTCCACTATTCTGCACATTATATTTATAATACAGGTAATTGTGATTCCAGATGGTAAACCGTAAGCAGATAAGCTCTGCCTAAAAATATCATCTGCTTTCATGAAACTTCCTAGTCCACAGAAGAAAAGCAAGAGAAACAGAAAAGCCTATTCTAAATTCAATACCTTTTAAAGCTCAAGTTCTTTCACCTGTCGAGCTCTTTCCTCCAGTTTTTCAGCAGAGTAAATCAGTACCACAAAACTCCTACAATAATGAGAGAACCAGTAGGTCAGTGCCATTCTCTGAAGCTGTACTCTTGAATTAGTGCTTTCATAACTTCTATACTATAGCTCTTAAAGAGGGACTGCTTTTACATCCATGCACACTGAAATCAAAATGTCTGTGCCAGAATGGTTCAAAAAAGTCTCAAAAAATACATGTTCCTTTTCTATCTCAGGCATTAAAATTTTCTGAGCCCAGTCCATCTCCAGTCTAACTGCAACAAATAACCATTACAGTTTGTTCTTTATTCTGATGTTTTTACAGGAGCAAGCTCCTTCCAGATTATTAAAGTTAGCCTAGAATAACAGATCACAATGTGGTAACATGCTCTAGGACTAACATCATGCTAAAACAAATGCCCAAGCAGTCTCATAGTCACTGCAATGTCAAGTCTTGCAGAGTGATGAATAGAAATAGTAAGTCCTGAAAAATGTATACACTTTGAATTTGACAGAAGGAATGTGTATGGGAAAAGCTATTCTCCTGTTTCTGATAGTTTTGCATTTATTTTAAAGGATATATAAAGCTTTGTGTATGAACTGTGTAACAACCTTGAGCAAGAAAAACAGCACTTGTGGTTTTTCTTAATAGATGAGCTAACAAAATGCGATTTTAGCAGATCTAGAAATCCTATTTCCTGTTAGGCTTTTCTCCAGTGTCATTTCCAAGGAGGTATGTGAGGGAGTCAGTTAATATGAAATAAAGTGGTAGGTATTCCAATTGATTCTAGTTACACTACATCAAAGCATTCTCAGTAATGCCATCCTCCTGACAAAACTGAGCATGTAAAAAGTTCTGTCATTATCTAGGCAAACAAAAATGAAGCATTGTGTTTCCTGAGTGGCTGTATATTGAAACTCATCGTTCTGTGATCCAAATGCCAGGATCCGGATGATAAAACTGTGGGATTCTTTCACTGGCTCCCCCTTCAAACTGCATTAGTTGTACTCTTCCTTCCCTTCCCTTAGTGGGATAGGTCTAGGAGAGGTGTGTATATGTATGGCAGTTGTCCAAGATTAAAATGAAGAAGAAAGAGTTTATTTTATGTTTTTTTTTTCTAAATAGCAATCTCCACAAGAAGAAATAAAGTTATTTTTTTAACTAGGAGGGATGGACAGTTGTAATAGTATGTGGCTATAGTTTCTTTTGAATAGTCACTCTCTCTGTTGTGGCTTCTTTGCTTTCTATGCAAACTTTTTTCTGCTGAATTGTTGCTGCTTGGCACATGGCTAATATGCCATGCTGTGCGGTGATCGGAAGGTTGTTTCTGGGAGTGCCTCGTCATTTTGGGGCTCCTTTAAGGGACCAGTCCTTGATACGCACTGGGCCATTAGCAGTTTGCAGGAGCTTATAAATTCGCATTAATGTGGACATGGGTTTTTCTTATGTGAGTTAAGTATGTCTGTCCATGCGTATGTGCTGATAAAGTATGTTGTATTATTTATGTCCCTTAAGTAGAGAGGAGTCATAAGCATTGCATATTGTACAATTGTATGAAGATTAGGTCTTATGATAAGAAGATGGAAAAGATAACTTCGCAAATATGCTGGAAGAAAATATGCAGATAAGTAACATGGAGTACGCGTAACGTTGGGAGAAAATGTTCTAGAATGTTACACTGAAATAGCCTCCTTCAGAATTCTAATCTCTTGAGGTGGGTTTAATATAAGGCAGAGTGTAAAAACTCTTCTTTAATATTGTGTCTGGGAAACCAAAATACAGGAAATCAGATCAGTGGTTTAGAGCTATATTAGATCCTGACCTTTGGGTGAGCTCTGTCTGGCTGTAGGTATCCAACACTCATTTCCTCTTCAGAGAGGTCTCTGAATCAAAAAACTCCTGCTAGTTTTAGCCTGTATGTGAGCCCATGCAAGAGTAGAGTAAATGGAATTATGTTTGGCCAAGATAGCTGTATCACACATATCCAGGATGTATCTAGTTTATTGGTGGTGGTTTCCAGTACCCTGAAATTTGTTTACTAGGCAACAGGGCTATCACTTGTTATATTCTTCATGACAACTCATCAGTTTAGTCCAGGCCACTGGGAAGTAGTCAGAAACACCTCATTTAGGCAGGACTTTTTGCGAGTCTCGGCACTGGTGTCATTCTCTCTGTCGTGAAGGTAAATAGTCTTGGAGTGTTGTTGGTGTAGCATTGACATGATGTGAACAGTTAGGTAAGAGGGAAAAGCCCATTGCTTGACTGTGGCTGCAGGTAGTTCAGGTGGGTGTGGAAACAGCTGCCTGTTTCCACATCGGCTGTGTGTGGAAACAGCTGCCTGTTTCCATCAGCTGTGGAAACAGGCCAAATATAACGGCATAATTTTTGTTCGAGATCCATATGGAATCAGTTTTCTGACCTCTAGGTCTCCTGTCTACTCTTCTGACTTTGATGCTGTCTTGTCTTTTTCCCAGTAAGTGAATTCTACAGCAGTGTCAGCAGTGTCTCAGTCTGGGCCTGTAGTACCATCATTATGCATCTAAACAAACAAGAGAAAACACAGTCCCTGCACATCCCATTTAAATTTCCTGTCTCTCTTCCTCACACTATATAAATGTCCACCTTGGTTCTTGATTTGGCAGAAGAGTTGGTTTATATAGCCAGTTGTTATTTGGCCTTATAGAGCTTAGAGGAGTGGAGTGGGGGTTCTTGGTTCACGTGTTGAGTTGTAAGCTCACTGAGAGCTGCAAGACTCTGTGTTGTGAGGAGTGCATCTTGCCTCAATGAATGGGGGTGTTCTGTAGGTCTTACAGATCTTGTAATTCAGTGGAAGCTGTGAGTCAGAAGTTGCTGGGACTCAAATACTCCTGAGTCCCAGTGAGCTCTTGGCTGAGTGCAGTAGTAACCCAGTTCTGGCATTAGGTCAGCTTAGTCAAGTTTGATTTTCCTAAGAAATTTAAATAGGTTAGGCTATCCTGGACAATCCTTGTTCCAAAGGACTACTTCTGCTTTTTATGCAGTAATTGTAGATCTTTTGTATATCAGAGAGAGGAGAAGTCTATCCTAAAAGATACTGTTTCTCCAGGGGAGTGTCTCTGGAGTCCTCTTCAAAGCATTCCACTGTCATTTGTCTTTCTGACAGCTCCTGTGAACTCCAGAAAGAGCAGACAAATTAGGCTAGGATATTGGTTATTACTTGGTAATGGCATCATAACCCTGCAGTAATTGCTGGTACTTTCCCCTGTCCATGGGGGAAAAAAGTCTTCTAATAGTAACACCTGGAGAACATTTCTATGTATTTTTTTGTTCTCCAAAGCTAAAAAGATAGTTTCTTCCTATGTGGTCTCCTGCAAAGTGCCATCACTAGCTATTTCTGTCTCTCTAGGAGTTCATATTTTCTTTCCCTATGCTGCCATTCCACTATTTCTGCTAATGTACTGTGCAGGAAGGATTAAATTGCATAGCTCTGCTGTGCAGCCGGGACTTCCTGCATGTTTGCGTTTTTAAAGCTTTCCCCATCATACCCTGCAGCTGAGACAGCAAACAAATCTTAGTCGTCACATTCTGTAGAGAGCACATGACATTTGGAGGTGGAGGAAGAATTATTCTATGCCCTTGGAAGCCAGATTGTTTCCTGAGCCTCAGTGCTGCTCTGTTCTGTACACATTTCAATGATCTTCTTGACATCTCAGAACTTATCCTTGGGAATACTGCTATGTAGTGGGAGGAAAATGAGACACTGTTAGCAAACTGATAATTGAAAGTAATAAAAGCCTTAAGCAAATGCATAAAACTCTTCCCAATCATGGTATTTATGGCCCCAAACTGTTACAGAGGTATTTATAGGTTCAACGGAAATACAAAACATATGGTATCTTTGTCCAGAAATATTCTTTCAATTATACCCTGTATGGATTTCATAAACATCCCTCTTTCATATAAAAATTCTCTAGTACATTAGGTACGAAACATCATTCCATTTTTGTAGGGGAATATGGTAAACAAACATCTTGTTCTAACAGATGTTGGAGTGTGTTTTACAGATCTCAGTCAGCAAAAGCAGTATTCTATAAGTTTTGTCTCTGGCAGCTCTAAGTACTACAGCTGTTGGGCCACACATCTTGCATTTTACTTTGGTATTTGTTATATTAGAGATTGTGTAGGAGCAGCATATTTTTTCCTATTTCTTATCTCTTAAAGTGTAAGGGTCTTGATCTGCTTTCATTACAATGTGCTAAAAGTTCCTGCTTTGCAAAATGTACCAATATCCTACCTTAATGTTTTCTCTAATATATCTGTAGAAGAAATTTTTGGGAGCACCTTCTCCAGCTACTGTTAGTCTCTGGAAATAGTTCTTCAGGGAACTGGACTGGGTTCTTCACAATAGTCCAGTGTTAACTTGGCAAGTGCCTTTCAGAATCTGCAAACCAGGGATTGGCCTAAATTTAGCAGAAAGGAAAAGAGTCTGGGAATATCTGCGAGGATCAAATCAAAATGGAGTTTTATGCTTCAGCTTGGCTTTGAGAGGAGCCTGATCCTGGCCAACGCATCTGTGGTCTCTGCTTTTCCTGAAAGGAGGAGATCAGTACTGACTCAGATCTGACACTTGTTTGGGAGTGGGGGATGTTACGCAGCCTTTTTGCTGAGCTGGTTGGTCTCTGAGGTGTGATTCATAGGCCTTATGCTAGGTTTCTGCATGGGTAGAGAGGAAAGTAGACTTAGGATTAGTGTTACTTTCTTTTGTTTTTAAGCATCTTGATGGATCTTGGAAGCATTTTACTTTATCTGAGGCACTGTGGCTTCGAGAGTTCCCTGGAGGTCAGTTTGCATCTGTACCTATCTTACAGGAGCTGAATTGCAATGCAATACACATGCCATATTTGAAATGTTCATTGGAAGCCTTAATATTACAACCCTAGGCTGGAGGAGGTGTTTTTGTTGAAGCCCTTAAACATCTTGCTGTCAACTTCCTTCCAGATGTTGCCACTCTTAAGAAAAAATCCCCTCTAGCCTTGCCTGCCGTGACTTAGCTTAGTTAAATTAGCCCCTTTATTTGTAGATTACTTTTCTGTGCAAAAATCAGCCTGTCATACATGCCTTATGTTAAATTGAGATCACTGATTTTTGTTATCTCCAAACTGTAATGGATTCCTTGATTACAGTTACTTGGAAGTCTTGGGCTGCTGTGCTGCAATCTTCAGTGCAAATTCATCTCTGCCTAAGAAAGCTGACAGGAGGATATCAACCCAAGAGATAGAGCCTTTGGTATCTGCCCCAGGCTTTTAGACCCTTTTATAAACCTCCTTCCTAAATTTTTGAACTTTTTTTCCTGTTTGTTAGTGCTGCCAGTCTCCAATCTATCAGTTGGTTTGTCTTTTAGCATTCACAGAATACCACTTATTCTGGGATCTGTGAAGCCTTCCCTTTAGATTTTTCTATAGAATTTCTTTTGTCTATTATGTCTACACCCAGTTAGTTGAAGTGCGGGTCATGAGACGAAACTGTTCTTCAGCTCCTCTTCTTCTTCAGTTTATTGCGTAATGTGCCAAAGAGCTCTTGTATTTATAGCCAAAGTCTCTGTTTTGGAAACTGTGCAGCATGGTATGAATTGTTATCTGATTAAAAAAAAACCCAACAACCCCCCAGCTCTTTTGATTTTATTGCAATAAGAAGGAAGGAAGGAAGATAGAATCTACTGGCATGTCTTAAGTGTGGGTTTTTAAGGTCAGATCTTAAGTGCAGATCATCTTGCCACTCCTATTCAAGATGGATATTCAGAATCTCTTGGCATAGTAATTCTGTTTAACTATTCAAAATGCAAACCACAGGGAAACAATATAATTGGAGAAGAAAATACTTTCTCTTAAAGTCAGGGAACACTTGAGGAGCTAATTTCACTAGTTTTCTCTGACATGCATCACTGATCACCGGAAATAAATTATTCAGATGCTGATAATATCAAAGTTGTAAATATGAAAGGAGTTTGTAGCAATAATCACAACAAACCAATGTTACTAAATTACTGAAACAAATTATTCATGTCATCATCCTGCAATTCTTTCCATTTGACCTTTAAGCTTTGGCTTATGCTTTTCAGTTTGGAGTGCTGTGGTAGGAGCGGGAGCTGTGGCTGCAGGTTGCCTCTAACTTGGGATGCAGAGTGGCACAGTGAGCAGGAGGTACCAATGGTGCTTGCTGGCTCCCCGTTAACCTGCACATGAGCACTTTTCTGAATCTTCTGTTCTCCAAATTTGCACAGTACTTTAAAGCTTTTGAAGTGATTTTAGGGAAAGGTAACAATCGAACTTGCCAAGCGGCACACTTGAAGCATGCATGGAGTTACACACAAGGGTGTAAAGGGTACTCATGAGATTATTAATTGACCTAGGTGTAGTGGTACAGGCTGGTGGTAAGCATATAGCAGGTTAGGGTTTGATGCTATTTGCAGCCTTGCTCTGGGAACTGGTTTGGTTCAGAGAACATATATTGTAGGCTGTTGTAAAGCACTTCCATTTCTTCTCTCGTCTCCATGTTCATGTCTCTATGGACAATGCAGAAGAGTTTTTGGAAGGAGAAGGAAATTTTAATAGAAGAGCTCTGTTTCTGAGCAGAAACCCTGAGGGTCCTGTGGAGAACTAGGGATGACCTTGGAACATGTCAATGCAAAGACCAAAACTCTCGAATCTTCTTCTAGCTCTTTTATCAGGAAGAAGAAATACATCTTCACAACAGGCAAAACCCATCTTTCCTCATCATGCTTACCAAGGATCTACCTCTGAGTAGTCAAGTGGTACATGGTTTGCCTGTAAGCCTTTATCTCAGGGTGGAAGAGGACCCCATAGGAGAAGAATTTTTGTGGAGCTGATGTTGATGGATCATGGTGGGTACAGCTTCAGTATTTAATTTTTTTATGGCTAAATTAGGGCTACAGAAAAATGGAAAAGAGCTTTATTACTCCCATTTGCCTGCTACTTCTAACAGTGTGGCATTTTTGTAATGTAGTTCTTAATTGGTGATCCTGATTGAGTGGGGTTTGGATGATCTCCAGAGGATGATCTCCTCTGGGATGATCTCCAGAGGTCCCTTCCAACCTTACCGATTCTATGATTCTATGATTGCTGACTTCTTACAGGCTTTACAGCAAGGCAGGTGATATTTGAAAAGGCCTGATAGCTGTTTCTTCCAAGATTTGCTTTAGGTAGCATTGTTGTGTCCACAAATGTGAAACAACATTTGAACACCTGAAAAGTTTAGAGCTTTTTGTTGCCCTATTTGTAGTTCACCTTATGAATAGCTAAATACAAGCATGAGGTCATTAGGCTGAGTATCCACCTTAATTATAGCAGCAAATTACTATGCCAGATATATTCTAACCTCCTTTTTGAGAGAGCAGAAGTTCAATAATTGGAGAAATGCGTGAGACAACACTAAGTATCAAATAATGATTAATCCTTCTGTTAAAGAAAAACTTTTGCATTAAAATCATTAACAAGGAGAAGACTTGTATTCAGTCCTGGCATAAGTGGTTATCTCAGGCCAGCTGCTGCTTCTAGGGATGTTGCAGAACTATGTAACCACTTTTAGGAAAAGGGAAGAATGTCTTTAAGATGCCAACACTTGAAAATATACCCTGATTTCAACATCTACAGTTTGTAGTTGCTAGATACGTGACATACGAAGCTCTTCAGTTCCACAAAAAGGCATCCACTGCTGCACTTCTTATCTGTAGATGAGGATAGAGTAGCATCACATGAATCTGAAGCCATGTACAATCCTTGTTTTAGAAACAAATCCTTGAAAAGCTCTTGTTCTTGACAGCTTCCACTAAGTTGTTCCTCTAGTGCAAGCACGTGAAATTTTGCCTCAGAATCCCATGGCATGCTTTGCTTAGTGTAAGTGAATAGTGCTGCTATCTCATGGCTGTGCAGCATCTGCTCTGGGCTGCTGAACTGAGTACTTAACAAGGTTGTGAGAGCAAATCCTTCCTTGCTCTAATTCTGATGTCTTTTGTGGTGCTGCACCAAGTATTGATTTGGCCCATTTTAATCTAAGAGCGGAACTCCTGCCAAAATTGAGGATAAGCATGACAACCATTAGACAGATTTATCAAAATAAAAGGGGAGGTACATTAGGAGTTTTGGAATTTAATGTAGTGCATAAATGGCATTTCCATCAGCAAAAAATGAAAAGGTTGATTTATAAGGGATAACTCTAATAATTTCTGAATTTCCATATTAATAGGAAAGTGGTACTTCCACTTGTGCTATTATCCCCATATGTACCATCTTCTTATAAATATGGAAATTCGGTAATTATCTGTAGAACCATTTTATTTTCAGATTGTACCATAGAACTTAATGAATGGGATTTTTATTTTTTATACTATCAGTATTTTTTGCAAGTGCACTTCTGAATCTGGTTTACAATACTGAAAAATAAACATTGCTTAGCCATGTTTGATAGCATATCTAACACCAGCTGACTGCTAACTAATTCTTTTTCTTTTAATCAATAGCATTAACCAAAACCACAGAACTGAACTGTACTTACAAATGATCCTCTACGAATGTAGTAGTACTAGCTATATATAAGGACTAACACTGGGACTATCAGGCAGAATAAATTAGCACTGCTTGATAGGTGGTATTGTCTCTTGAAAAAGAAGCAGTGTCTGGGACTGAAGAGGTCCAGAAGGAAAACTATAGCTGCCAGGGCTTCATTACACTTATAATCCATACAGTCACACTGCTTTTAAACTGGTGTGCCAGCAGTCTTAATGTTTGAATCCTCCTGGAGCTTTGGGAGTACTAGCCAGGAGATACTCTGCTGTTATACATTCCCATATGGCTCTTTCTAGTCGTTGTTTTGTACTGATATACAAGACATATTAATAATAATAATAGGATGTAAGCCATGGATATGAGACATTTATAATGAAATTCTTTTCTTTTCTTTTCAAATGCAAAAGTTATGCAAAGATCTCTTGGGTTTGATAGGGTTTTCCAAATTGTCACCCCATGGTGTTCTTTTGAATCAAGCCAGGGAATAAAAATATGGCCATGTGATTGTTAATTCTGTAAAGGCACTCGCACAGTAGGAGTTGTGATTCTTTGCATCTTGAATTATATTATATATTATAACTTTCCTGTTAAGAAATTCTCATTCTGATGTCTTTTCCAAGAGCAATGTACAGTTCAGGGAAAACAAATTTCAGAGGGAAGCATGATTTACCCAAAGAAGCTTTCTTTTCCTTGGGAGCAGAGTATCTTACGAAAGCTTGGCTTTGAGTGGCTGCCAAGCTTTTTTTCTGAAGATTTTTCTATTCTGTAGTGTTAATCGGAAGTCAAACACTTTATGTTGCCCTGTGTTTAGGTGAAAGATTAGGAGTCTGTGTTTCACAATTCATTCAACTGAGAAGTGGATGAGAATCAAATATGTACAGGGTTACTGTAAGCATTTTTCTCCATCTCAGTCACGAGGGACTATGTTGAGCTTCCTATGCACTTTCTTAGAAGTGTTGCTTACAGGTTAGGTGACAGTCCCGTTCGCATTATGACTGTCTTGCATGTGGACTGATGAAAGGAGAAATAAAGCATGGTTTTTAGTATATCTTGTTCAAAATTTGGAAAAAGTGTCTTAACATACATGCGGGAAAAAAATCATCTCTCTTTTTGTTAATCCATTGTATGGAAAGAAAAAAGGAAAAGAATCTTCTGTGTACAGATGTGGAGAGCAGATGCTGAGAGTACAGTATGGGTAAGCATTGACAGGAATAGCCTTTATCATAATAACTAAGAATATAGAAATATGAAATAAATTTTCAATGTAGACATTGCATTGATAAGGAAAACAAATTATAACATAAGCTCGCATCTCTGTGTATCTGAGTGTAGTGATGGTCCAAAATTAAGCATGAAAGCATTGATTTTAATACAAATGAGAATAGTATCAACCTGAATGCTGCAAAAATCTTTTGAATTTCACAGAATGTTCATTCTGCACCACCTGTAAACCACAGGCATCATTTTTTGTCCTGTATAGTTAAAAAAAATCACACAGTCTTTTAGCTGTGAATATTGTGAATTGAAGCGACATTTTTAATGTCAAGGACTGAAGCTATGCTTATTTGCAGCACTAGCCACTCTGATTATCAAAATAATTTCATCAGCTTTAGTTTGGAGAACAAATGATATTTGATTTAGCTGAGCAAAGTAGTATTTCAGAGCTGGCTTCAGTAATCTTTTTGTAGCTTGACAGTTGGTCTGCCACAGATGAAACAGAGTAAACACTCTATTACAGTTGAAATTGGAACCAGGTACCTTGAAGCATATCTTGAATGTGCTTCTGTTACATATGGATTTACAAGAGTTGGAAGATTTTTTGAATTCTTCTATGGCATTCCTGTTAAAATCTTAACTCAGTCTTGGGCACTGTAAAATCAAGTAATTTGATGCAATGATGCTTACAAAATTCTTTTGGATTTGAATAGCTGCAGCTGATACCCCGATACCTTTCTAAAGAATCTCTCTTCCTTTGAAGCTCAGCTACTCTTAATGCTGCCTGTGGGCCTGTGTAAGAATCCACAAAAGTCGTCCTTCTATCCAGATCAATTGTCTTTTAATCAGGCTCATACACCCTCTCTGAGGAGCTTATCTCTGTATGTTCCTGTAAAGCGGGTATTTTGTCTCATATAGATTGGCATAGCAAGTAAATGAGGGGAAAGGAGAGGACTGTTGAATGCACACGGTTTTCTAACATGATATTTTCTGCTACCATGCACTACTGCTTTTCACTGCCTTGCTCTACTGATAACAATGCTTTTTGACTTTGAATTTATGGAGTTTGGTTCATTTTTTATAACTGCTCAACCTAAAGTCTTGACCTTCAACTGGCTATTCAAATAGCAGTACTTTAAATTCTCTGCAGCGGAAGAATCTGTCTGTAGGCTTGATGACCCCACCTGAACTTGACTCCTGGATGCATCAGGCTGTTTCATTGTCTGACTACACAATAAGTATTTCATTCATGTCAGCATCCACAACTAGTCAGTATGGAGTTTTCTTCTTGGACTGCAGTTGAGGATGATTGCAAGTTGTTCATTAGCATTTTACTTAAATAAGGGCTAGATGAAAGTAGCACGACTTGAGTTCTAAGTATTACAAGGGTTTATTCATGCTTCTGCTGGGAGTGCTTCTGACATCATAGCCTCAGATGGAGGAAAAGCAACATCCACTGTTTACCTAACAGCTTCAGGTTTCTCAGTAAGTTTAGCTGAATTTAGGTATTTCTACCCTGCTCAGTCATTCAGCAAACTATTGAACATTCTAGAGTGCGAAGTTCCTTTCCCTTGGGAGTGATGAAATATTGTAGCTGTTTGGAAAGTGACAGGAAGGACTAAAGCAGCATGCTAGTCTCTTGTACACTGGATAATTTTCTAAATAAAACATATTCAAAGAGGACCTACTCCAGATTTTTGACAAAATTTACCTTCTTCTGAAGATAACTTTTAAGTTGGCAGTAGGGCAGTGGGTCCTCAGGTTACCCAGTCTATGTAAACTCTGAATTCCTTACAGCTGCGCTGCCTTTCACTACAAAATCACAGAATAGTTGTGGTGTAAAGGGACCTCTAGAGATCACCTGGTCCAACCTGCCTGTGCAAGCTGGGTCAGCTAGAGCAGGTTGCCCAGGACCGTGCCCAGTAGGCTTTTGAATATCTCCAAGGATGAAGACTCCACAAAGGCTCACCACCTTGAGCTCTTGCTATGGGGACAAGTCCGCGTGGCTGAGCTGCCAGAGAAAGGCCTTGTCAATGGATTTTTGCTGAAGTTGGTGTTACTGTTTTACTTCTGCTGGTTGGTCAACTCAGGAAAATTAGCTCGTATCTCTGCTTTACATTGTACAAAGCCGCAAGATGAGGGAGGAAGCATTCAGGGAATTGCTTGAGGGCGTGAAAGGTGAATGGTAGCAGTTGTTTAAGCATGCTATTTCAGTGCCTCAGTTGATGGAAATTAGCCCTCTCTGCAGAATTCATTGGAATGAAGCCTTTTTGTGCCAGCTGAGGATCTAGTCTGATACATGCTTGTAGTTGGTTTTGTCTTCAGTTCAAACTAAAGAAAAAATACAGCTTTGAGAAAGTAGAACTCTTCCTCCCTTACTGAAAGGGATTTCATACGGTTTCTCGTTCCATACAAAGACGTGGAGGAGGTTCCAGTAGGAGCATACAGTTCAGCTGAACACAGCATTCTTTTGCTTTCTGTCACATTGGCCTTGCTGATTGTACGAAGCTTGCTGGTTTTGTCCTGCTGTCTCTGGCTTTTATGTTGGCTCCTGCTAATGAGACCTAAAAGGAGTAAGAGCTGCTGACCTGAAATTACCACTGGGCTATCCCTGCAGGGCCATCCAAACCATTTATAATATTGATCAGTTAAGCCCCATGAATTGTTCAAGTCAGTCAATGATATGAACTGACAAGTTAAATTATTACGGTGGAAGGCCTGCTGTGCTAACTTAGTTTACGTTGCAGGACTTCAAAACAGATTTTTATCGGGTTTTCCATCACTTTTTCTTTTTTTTTTTCTTTTTTCTTTTTTTCAAGGCTGAAGTTAAAACAGTTATTCTGAAAAACAGTTTTCCTTATGGGGATATATCACATAAAGTTAGTTGTCCAATTGAAGTAGAAATAATGATTCTTTTACTTTATCATATAGGTCTCTGGAGCTATAAAAACTTTTCATACATTGTGTGACTCTGGGAAGATACACACAACTTGTGTTTTTTCAGCTCTCTTGTCTTACCTGACTTGAAGTATGTAGTTTAGGGGTATGCTTGCATTGTCTGAATAATGAATTGAAGAGGAAAAACCCACATGGAAGAGGCACAAACTAAAACTTGTGGATTCTGTTGGTGACATCTATGGGAAAGAACAGGGAAAATATTTTCTGGAGTGCTGTAATTAGGTTCCCATTCCTCCCTAAAGAGAACTGGGGCTCAAAGCCATGGAAGTAATCCTGGAATATTGTGCCTAGGTCTAGCCCCTCAGGCCTTGAGTGTATGACAAAATGTTGTATTCACAAAGCAACATAAAAAGACTGTTGATGACATTGCAATGAAGCTGATGACAGCCTAGGGAGAGTGGAAAATACAATGAAGATTGTTGTCATTTTACTGTACATTCATGTAAGCCCTCGAGTGAGACAGCTTAAGAAATATTATTTTGTTCCTTTGCAGAAGAGGAGGAAAAAACTAGTTTTGGCAGGCTTGCTCTCTATATAGTTTATCCTATTGCATTCCTGCGTGGCATCTTCCTGCAATTGTGTTCTATTTTCTTGAAGAGACTTTTAAATAGTGCCTGTAATTGTGTAAGAGATAAGTGTTAAAAATAGTGATTAAAAAATAGTCACCTCTAAATTGATAGTGGATTCTGGGAATAGGATCTGCAGCATTTGCATAAGGAAATAAGACTCCATTCAATACACAGGCTTTCCTAGCCATCTGTAGGTTTGGACTGAGCAGCAACAGTCTGTAGGTCTGAGCTAATACTGGCATTTGGGGGTTGGTGGACCAGGGCACACTGGCAGGTAGAGGTCATTCCAGCGATTCCAAAATCTAAATGATCATTAGTTAAATGTTTAACAGTGTTTCGGAAAGAAGTGCAACCATTAGTGGTTGGAACTGACTTTCTTTGCTTCTCTTCCTTTTTTGGATTCATTAATTTTATATATGAGATTTTTCTCAAATTAGAGAAGTTTGTAACTTCATATTTAAGATTTTAATTTTCTTGTCTCAACAGATGGTTCTTCCCAAAATGCAAGGCAAATATCTAAATTTGGCAATGAGCAAGGTTTTAGGCTGAGGTATGAATTAGTGATAGTGATTTGCAAGAACCCTGGGCATTGAGTCCCAATTCATTGATTAAAGAAAAACACCTATCCCTATAGTTTCCAAGGAAGTTGTTTTGTGGTGTGATCACCATCCTTACAGCCCCCTTCACGTGTGTCTCGCTGTAGGTGAAGTGTCTGGCCCTTCACCAACAAATGCTATTATGTCAAAGCAGTATTTGACTTTGAGGGGGAAAGGAGCATACTATGCCAACTGCAAATGTGGTGCCTATCAGCAGTGATGCTTGAACAGTTCCGAGTTGGTGCACCAAAGGCAGTTTGGGTTTTTATCTCTTTCTTTAACTAAGCAAGGCTTCCTGCAGAGGCATGTTGAAGTGTGTAGGGGCAACTTTCAGTGCAACTCCATAAGAGAGCAGTACGTATAAACAAACCTATTGGTGTTTATAGTGAGTCATTGGCACTAAAAATAGAGCCTTTATTTTTCTGTTTCTGGCAGATACTAAGGTAAGTTTAGAAGACAGAATAGACATTTTCAATCCTTGAACTCAGTGCTGTACACCTGCATATCTTTAAGTCTCCTCACCGCTGCATATCCCTTTTGCTTGGAAGCTTTTGTGACACTATTAGTTTTCTTAAAGGGAAAGTATGTTGTGGTCGGTAACACTGGCTTGGTGTATATAGTACATAGGCTGTTGGACACCCACTTGATATTATTACTTTTGTTTCACTGGACTCAGTTCTCTTCTACTTTCCTTCCTTCGGCAATGTTCTCTGTCCCCCATATTGCTCTCCGTAGCCTCCCCTGCTCCCCAGACACAGAGGCAAAGACATCAAGCAGCGTCTGCCCAGCTCATGTGAGCTTCCTTCATTCTTCACTCCCATCTTTGCATGTTCTAGGTGCTGAACAAACCTGCTGTTCAGGCCACTGCCAGGGCTTCCCCAGAGTAGGAGTTACAATGGGCTCCTGAAGACCAATGGTCTCTCCAAAGAGGAAGTCTTCCAGACCCAAGGCTCCTCCTTACCTCAAGTGCTTTTGGTCACCAAAAATTGCTTGAATAGATCCTTCAAGGCTAACACCAATTTAGCTGTTACTTCAGCTGATAAAGAAAAATCATATTATTTCAGTGCTTTATCCCATTTCCTTTCACATGCCACTCTCATCCCAGCTGCATCCAGAGTTTCACTGATAACCTCATATTACTAGTATTGTCTCTGTCTGTCCTCTGACTCTGTCTCTGACTGTCCTATCAGTCATCTCCCACCTCAGACCTCGCTCAAACCCTATTGAAATTGATATTAATCTAATTGTTCAGGAATTAAGTCACTATGGCAGTAAAGATGCTCTGTTTTATTCTGCTTTTTAAACAATGTCCATGAATATGGCCCCTTGTGACAGATCCCAGTTAAAGAGGCTTCTGCTGCCTCTCAGTTCTTTGCATATGGCACCAGCCACGAAAATACCCTTTTATTGAAACTGTATTAGAGTGCCTAACAAATGTCTAAGCTACCTTGAACTTAAAGCTGCCTTGGGCATCGGTTTCAAACTGTAGGACTGACACTTGATAGGATCAGTGCTGTTAACTGTGATCAGTCGCTTTGCTGGCGAGAGATCTGTTTGACAAAGGTTCCGCTGCCCACCTATCCTGTTTTCCTGAGTATTCCTATTTGAAACAAATGGTAACTGATTTAACTGAAGACCTAAATTAACTCATAACAAATATTCCCCTCTTTTGCTGCCTGCTTTAACTGAGGTTGATGCAAAGCATTCTGGAATATGCCTGCTTGGGTCCATGACCTCCCAGTAAGAGTCGATTGGTTTCAGTTCCTATGACAACATTTCAAGGATTAAAATTTATGTCCCCACAAAAAGTGGGACACTGAAAAATTGCGTATAAACTGATAGCACTCATTTGCGTTGGGGCTTGCAGATGGAGATTGCAGGGAGAACAATACCTTTTACTTCAGTCTCACCTGTCTACTCTATAATACTTTTTCTCACTGTGGAGGCTTCCTTGAAAAACTTGTTCCTTTGGCTTTTCAAAGTGTGACTGCTAGGATAACATTTTACTGCTCTGCCAACTGTCTTCAACAGATCTAGGAAAATTGAAAGAATAAATACATTTGGAAAGAGCTTGTTTTATCTGTTCCCTTCAAAAGGTCTTTGAACATTGTTTTTAGTGCTTAGTTCTCTAAGGTCAAATTTTCTTTCTCTTCCCTTGGAAAAAAAATTGAACAGGGAGCATAAGCTATATAAAATTGTGAATACAAGCCTCTGCTACTTTTCGTTTGATAGCATAACTCCCAGGCTGACCAATATATGAATCCCACCAACAGTCTCCTCTTTCTTGACTCCAACATTTGTCATTAACTTACCTCCCCAGTTTCTGCTGCCTCTGTATTGCTCATGCTGAGAGTATTTGATAGTACAATCTCTAGACATTACATTCCAGATATTTCTATACCTTTTTTCCTGAGGCTGCTGCCATCTTAGAGAAATGTCAGTTCAGCTATACTTTCTGCCAGCTCCTATCCATCCTCAGTAGGCCATTATAAGATTGTTTCCCATGATATCTTTCCTAGTGACATTTTACATGCATACCATTTTCCCCAAATGAGTTTCCTGCATGCTAAATTTCATGGTAGAATGAACCTCAGCAGCTGAATTGGTACATTAAACAGGGAAAGTGGTGTGTTATAAGGGAACTGCTTTTAGGCACACTCATAATAGAAATGATTTTAACTGATGTTATGACTGGATGCTGCTACCTTTCTGTTCACAATTTCCAATACAAATCTCTTTTGGTCTTGCAATCCTTAAACACATAGGAAAGAGACAACTAATTTGCATGTGTAATCTTTTGAAAGCCACCTTTGTAATTAAGTGTAAACTGTGATTCAATCCACTGCCACTCGATAAACTCTCATTTTATTATTGAAAGTCAAGATTCCCTTATTAAACTTTTCTATTAAAACAGAATGTGTAGAAGCTTCCAAAATCCACAGTGCTTCTGCTATGCCACTTTTCTTCTAATGTAATGTAAATAGACAAATAAGATATCCCATTGTGTTAGCCTGGAGGTGTTAAACATGCCCTTGAAACCAAAGACAAAATAAAGCCTAATTAAAAATCTTGTAGCGAGGCATCTCTGTGGCACAGCTTCCACTCCTGGCAGTGCGAAGCAAGGTATTGAACATGGGGCTGACAGGCTGTTAGGAGACTGAGGATGTTTTTAGCAAACTGCCAATGGTCATAATGTGTTAGGACTTGGGCTTAGCTTGCAATGAGGTAGTCTGATAACCAGAAAATCTCCCTCTAAAACCGAGCATGTTGTTGCCAGCTATAACTTAAAGACAAGACTGCAGTGTTTGAAGTGGCCTAGGTTGCTCTGTCCTAAGGCTTTCTATGCACTGACATTCTAAGGAAGAGGAGGTATTTGAGTGGGGCTGTTTATGAGGTGGGACAGAGAGACTTCATTGCTGTCCTTGTCTTGGCCTGAGGTGATGTGCTGAACAATCCTGGTGCTCTTATGAAACACTTGAGAGACAGTTGGAATGGTGTCAGGTTTGTCAGACCCCCCTGCCGCTGACCACTGGCCCTGTAGACAGACCACTTACAATGCACGGTCTGTATGGTAAGTGCAGTGCTGAACAAGAGGCTAGCTCAATTCTTGGAAGTACTATGGTTGCATTAATGGAGTGCTGCAATGGGTTTAAGTAAATTCCTGTAGATGTGCTCTCTAGTCCTCTAGTTTATTTGAGGTACAGAAATTCCAGTTCCAAGGCTTGTGAGATCAAAAACAGTTTAGTTGCATATGAAGATAGTGCCTTGGTGTCCCATCCATGCACCATAGCAGGGACAGCCACAAATGGGGTTTCAGCAATGTGACTGATGCATAGACACTAGGCTTGCTTTGAAGACAGACGAGCAAGGCTTCAGTTGGTTACTTGTTGAAGCAGCTTTTAGAATCATAGAGTTGGTAAGGTTGGAAGGGACCTCTGGAGATCATCCACTCCAGCCCTCCTGCTCAAGCAGGGTCACCTAGAGCATGTTAGACAGGGTTGCATCCAGGCGGGCCTTGAATATCTCCAGAGAAGGAGACTCCACAACCTCTCTGGGCAACCTGTGCCAGTGCTCTCTCTCTCTCACAGTGAAGAAATCCCCCCTCACGTTCAGGTGGAACTTCGTATGGTTCAGGTTTGCCTATTGCCTCTTGTCCTGTCACACAGGGCAACTGAAAAGAGTTTGTCCCCGTTCCCCTTGACACCCTCCCTCAGGTACTTGTACACATTGATCAGATCCCCCCTCAGTCTTCTCTTCCCCAGGCTGAAGAGGCCCAGCTCTCGCAGCCGTTCCTCACAGGGCAGGTGCTCCAGCCCTCTGATCATCCTCGTAGCCCTGTGCTGGACTCTCTCCAGTAGCTCCATGTCTCTCTTGTACTGGGCAGCCCAGAACTGGACGCAGTACTGGAGATGAGGCCTCCCCAGGGCTGAGTAGAGGGGCAGGATCACCTCCCTCAAAGTGCTGGCAACACTCTTCCCAGTGTACCCCAGGAGACCACTGGCCTTTTTGGCCACAGGGCACGTTGCTGGCTCATGGTCAGCCTGCAGTCTGCCAGGACTCGCAGGTCCTTCTCAGCAAAGCCACTTTCTAGCAGGTCAGCCTCCAGCTTGTACTGGTGCMTRGGGTTATTTCTTCCTRGGTGCAGKASCCTGYACTTGYCTTTGYTKAASYTYAKGAKGTTCCTCTSTGCCCAACCCTCCACCCTGCCCAGGTCTCTCTGAATGGCAGCACAGCCCTCAGGTGTGTCAGCCACTCCTCCCAGCTTGGTGTCATCAGCAAACTTGCTGAGGAGGCACTCTGTCCCCTCATCCAGGTCATTGATGAAGAAGTTGAATAGGATGGGACCCAGGACTGAGCCCTGGGGAACTCCACTAGGCCCAAGCCTCTAACTAGACTCCACGCCACTGATGACGACCCTTTGAGCTCTGCCATTCAGCCAGTTCTCAATCCACCTCACTGTCCACTCGTCTAACCCACACTTCCTGAGCTCATCTAGGAGGATGTTATGGGAGACAGTGTCAAAAGCCTTGCTGAAGTCAAGGTACGCAACATCCGCTGCTCTCCCCTTATCTACCCAGCCAGTCATTTATTCCATGTTGTTGGAATAAATTGTGCCCTATTTAGATGTCTGGAGTCAGCTTCCCCTCTCCTGCTTTACTGCTAAAGTTTTCCTCCACTGAAGAGTCTTTAACCTAGTGGTTGGTAGGCTGTTGTATACACAGTATTTATATACGGTTGTCAAGCCCATTTTGGGTCTTTTTGGTAGGCTGCAAGTATCTCACCATAGCACTTTCCATCCCATACTTTTTTGTCTCATTTTGGTGCTTTTCTATCTTCTGGACGAAGTGATCCTTTGGTTTGGGGATTGTAATCTTCAGATTATAATTAACACTTAGAGTTGTTGGTTTGCATTTGTGCTTGTATGTTTTCCCTGTGTCATCTCACTCATATTTTTCTTCAACTTTGAAAAATGGACCTTTGAAGAACGGAGTGGACATATTAGCAGGAACAGTCCTCTGCCCATGTTGAATGTTATGAAATCCTCATTTTTCCATAGAAGAACAGTTCTGTGGCAGGTACTGGTATTTCAAAATCTCTAAAACTGGAAAAAAATGAAAAAAATTTAAAGTGCTCTGTGAAAGGGACATGGTCCCAGCTTTGGGACCTTGTTATCTTGTACCTGGAAGCCTGTGAATCAGTGCTGTTCTACACGGTGGGCTCTCTTAGAGATAAGGATTCTTTTTAAGACCATTTAACTAGTCTTGCTTGAAGAATGGAGATTAACATTTTTCAGGTTGTTTCAAACATCTTTCCTGTCTTTTATATCTATGAAGGAAGTGAGGAAATGCATTCATCTGCTCTTAGTATTGTTTTGACTCCTCCACATTGCTTGTGTTTAGGAAAGCTTGTGCAACTGAACGATGATTACTTGATCTATTGGAGAATCTTTACTGTGCCTATTTCTTTGTGTTTCCCAGGAAGGATCAGTCTCAAGTGACTGGAGACTCGGCCAAGCTGAGGACAGAAGATGAGAGAGAAACCTGATGTCATTTATTGGGGATGTTGTTGCTGCAAGGTCTGAGATTTAATTTGAATTTTATTATAAAGTAATATGGAAGCATGTGCAGATATTTCCAAGAATGACTGAGCAAGTTGCTGAGCTTCTTTAAATCTATTTTCCACAAAAGGAACCTGCTCTATTCTAAACACTTGACTAAAATAGCAGATCTTAAAATAGCAGATCCTAGAAATGGAAAAATATTCTGCTCTAAGCCATTTTGCTGGCATAACTTTACAAAGAGAAACTAAGACTAGTGTAAAATGTTGAGGAAAAGGTGCAGACCTGCTGCTTATTGCCAGGTTTTAATACGTCCTTCCCTCTATTAAAGAGATAGGACCTTTCCTAGATTGATGTTTCTGTTCTAAATGTTATGGAATTATTAACCAGCACTTTCATGTGCTCTGAATTTATGGCCATTATTTCTGAATTAATTCTGGTTGAACTGACAACTTTAATCAATTCTACCTTTCAAAAGTATAAATAGGAAGGATAAATAAATAAATAAATAATGTTTTGACCACAAAGCAATGCAAAATTTGGAAAGGAAACTTGAAATATCCAACTCAGTTGTATTAATGAATTATCAGGTCTCAAGTTTGTAACTCTGTCTGGGATGCCATGGAACTCAGTGCTGGTGTGAGGAAGATTGTCTTGGAGATTTCTTTTTAATCTTCTGAGCTGACAGTGTGTGGAAGATTAAAATGTACTGGATCTATCAGACTTGCCCTCTCTAGTTCAGGCTAGTTATTAATGTGCTATATGGACAGCAATGCTTTATTAATTGTATCGCTGGCCAGTGATCAATGTGACAAGCTTAGCAAAGAGCACAGTTATTCATCAGAGAGTTGTCAAGAGATAATTGTCCTCATATGCATTAGAATAAGCTAGTGTGAGAAGTGGAATGGGTGTGCATTTATCATTTCAGTGGATGTCAAAAAAATTAAAATCTGTTAAGGTACTAGTAAATAAATAAATCAGAAAGGGATTCATTTGCTGTGATGCAACTATGCTACTCTGAAATAAGACAAAGGGTCATTGTTTAATGGCATTTATATTTCAAAATGTTCTTTAATTTTTTTCTACAAATTCTGCTCTATATACAGTACTTATTATCAGTTACATTTTGCATAGCAAGCGCGTAGTTTGCAACTCTCTTTATAAAGAAAAGTGGAATACTTGAGATATGTTTTGCTGAAAAATGTTCTCTAAAATATAAAAAGTGCAGTGGCACAGCTATTATATTATGTGCAGAATATATTTAGGAGATTTACCATGGCATTCTTTCGCCTTTTGTAAGAAAGCACATCAGTAATAAAATATCAATGCTTTTCTCTCTGCAGAGGTGAAGACTTATATTTTTCAGCAAAGATTGTGTGATTTCAAGGATTGTGAAAAGCACTTAGGAAATGACAAAGTTAAGGTTGAATTTGTAATCTCTATCCTGCTCCCTGATATACTTGATGATATTAAACTTTCTCACATGGTGCATTTTCCCCATAATCCCTGATAACCTCATACTTCAGCTGTGAGGCTAGCACACTGACGGGTGTCTGCTGGGTGCAGCGCTGCCTTGCGCAGTCTGTGCTGGTGGTTTGAGCTGCTTTCAGTGAGACTGGCGGGTGTTCAGGTCCCTCCGGTATAGGAGGGTAAAGGAATTGCGCCGCCTTCAGTTGTGCAAATGGAACTCGATCCCTCCAAACAAAATAGCGTGTAAAAGCTGGGTGAGGTTCCCTCTCCAGTCAGTGGGCTGTGCTGGCCTGGGACCTGACTGTGGATTTAGAAGCCTAATCCCACGTGCCCTGGTTTGCATACTTTGGCTTGCGTCCAGAGGAACGGGGCCTTGAGTATGACCTTAGCTGTCAGTTTCTTGACTCGCTCTGTAACATAATACATTATGGAGCTTCATATTTCTATTTCGATTTAAAACATGCACAAAGGGACCCACCTTATAGCCTGCATATGCTTTTTTCTTTGGTTTTCCTGTTTATGTTGTTTCCATGGCTTTTTGAGAATACATTAAAAAGAAAGTCTGTAGAGAACGGATCCTAGGAGAAAGCATTCCAGAATACAACTGAGGTTAACCCCTAACGTAATGATTGTTCATTTGTCGTCCACAAAAACAATGATGTGTTACGCTGAGTCTCCAGGACTGTCAATCTAACACATTTCAGATTGCTTAATTCACTAAAAGCAGTAATGGATTAAGGTCGGAGATTCGCAGAAGTCTGGGATAAGGCAGGATTTTACTGGAAAATTGGTAGGAAATGATGAGCCAAGGAGTGAGTCAGTATCCAGGTTATTAAAAGGAAGGCTGGCAGTGTGTGTAGTTTAGATTTTTTTCATGATAGAATGTGGCCTCTATGATAATGACGATTGTTTATAATGGATTTCCTTGCCATTCAACAGCATCATTTTTAATGATCTCATCTGATCTGCTTCTGCCTTGTCAATCAAAATGATCTCTTCTAAATATGAATATCTCACTGCTTGTGCATGCTACTAAGATAAGAGAAATAAAATATTATTAAAGTAGGAATGAAAGAGTCTTTTTGCCCAATTTCAGGCCCACACCACAAACAGACAAGGGTGAAAAATGTAAGAAAGACTTTCAACATCATTAGGTTGATTAGCTTAGGAAGTAAGTGAGCAATCAATGTAAAGTGAGAGGAAAGGGAATTCAGTAGCAGTGCACACTGAAGCAGTAAGTGAGGGACTGTTCAAGCTGTTTATGCAGTGTCTAGTAAGATGAGGCCCTGTCTCTGAAAACACTCAATATGAGTGTATGTTCTTACTGTGCACAATACAAGAAAGCCAGCATTTTATTAAATTCGGCCTTTGACAAAACTCTTCATTGGGGTGGGGGAATTATCAAGAACAAAAATTCTGAATGAAGAAAATCTTGCAAAGAGTAAAGTTTAAATATAAAATTAGTAAAACATAATCTCACCTTCCCAACACTATCAGAAAACAGTACTCAAGACACAGTGCAAAGTCCCTGCAGCCTGCAACTTGATGAATTTCACAAAAGCCTCTCTAGCAAATTCTCTATAAAACTGCGAAAAGCTGCAATGGTTTGACAATGATTTGGCTTGTATTTTGCTTTGGTAAATGTCAGTTAAGCTGGCTGCTTAGTTTCTCTTTCTCTGATTTCTTCTTACTTTGTACTTGTTTTCTGCCTACACAGTTTGTAATATACCCTGGCCAGTGTCTGTGCAGCCCTGAGGACTCTGGAATCCAAACTCCTGGGTCAGTCCTGGGCATTTTTATATTGCAGTAAATTGGAGATCTTGAAGCTGTGCAGTTAGCCTTAAAATTAGTTAAGTGTTCAAATGATCTGAATTAGGGCAATGGATTAGTTGTATCACTTGCATTTTTTGTTGATTGGATTTTCTATTTTTATTGTTTTGGGGGGTTAATTTGAGTTTTTGACCCTTAAAAAATAGAGAATTGGACAAACAGAGAATGGTTTTAAGGAAGTAGCATGGTAGTTAAGTACTAATGCTCAGACGGCTGCGAGAGCTGGGCCTCTTTACCATGGAGAAGAGAAGACTGAGGGGGGATCTGATCAATGTGCACAAGTACCTGAAAGGAGGGTGTCAAGGGGATGGGAACACACTCTTTTCAGTTGTCCCATGTGACAGGACAAGAGGAAATAGGCAAAAACTAAACTACAGGAAGCTCCACGTGAACGTGAGGGGGAATTTCTTCACTGTGAGAGAGACGGAGCACTGGCACAGGTTGCCCAGAGAGGTTGTGGAGTCCCCTTCTCTGGAGATATTCAAGGCCCGCCTGGACAAGTAATAGTTTTCAAGTGTAATGATGCTATTTTCTGTTCTAATACTTCAGTGAATTCTGTGGACTCAAGCAGACACTATCGTATTACTTTCTGCTTATATGATATGCTAAAGAGGTGTGATTGGTGTATGTTCATATATGTTTCAGGAGGTGTCGTACTGCTAGGTTCAAGATCTACTGCCTTTTAGTATATATGCCTTATATACTATACTGCCTTATTACCATCTGAGTGCTGAAGATGGACAAGCTGAAATTAAGTACATTTCTAAGAGTGGATCTTTGACAATCATCTGGTGGCTGTAATATCTGCATTGGAAACCTCATTTTCAGTCACCAGGAGGTGTAGAGCAAAATTCATATTTGATGTTATACAGAAGATTGTATTAAATATATTATCCCTTTGGGTTTGCTCTTTTGATCCTTAGATTTTATTTAACTAAAGGTTATGGCTTTTTTGATAAATTTAGATTCTGCAATACATAGTTATAGAAAACAAGCAGCCAGAGCTTTGAATATGTATATGAGGACTGCTATGTAATATATTCTTGTTTTGGGATACTTGTAGTTTTGTTTCTTTTTTTCTCTTTTTTTTTTTTTTCATGAGGTAGAGAGTACCATTCTCTCCCTGGAAGTCAGGAATTGATATTGTGCTGCTCAAATAGGGAACCCCAGCCAAACAACATCAGAGGTTCAGAAGTAGCTCCAGGGCAAAAAGACTTAAGAAGACTTAAACATCTGAACAGAAGGAGGGGGGGAATCTGTTGTGCAGAGAGCTGAATCCCTGAAAATGACAGCTGTGTTTTGTATTCTTTCCATTCCCCACAGATCACAGCTATTTCACTTTTCAACATCATGCCTGACGATTACAGTGCTTGACAATAGGTGACCTTCAAACCCAACTGGAAAATACTTGCATTTGATGTTTTTTTCYGTCAGTAAGCAGAGATGGCTTGGTAGGCTACCAGGCCAACTCTGGGTTAAGGTTCAGCTGAGGGACTTCCATAGAACCCATCCATCAGCTAGGGAGCACAACAGAAGATGAAAGCTTGTGTGATGTTAGCAGTATGGTACTTCAGGCAAGACGCTAAACAAGCTGCTGAATATGTCAGTGTTAAAAAGGACAAATTCTGATCTGTGAATCTGGTGTGATTTAGTGGCACTGCTGTAAAATTCTTGCAAAACTCTGGATCAATCTGTTAACTCAGGAGTGCGTATGATAAACATTTCTAAAGCAGTACCTGCTTGACCAGACTGGCCCAATTAACAGCCTGTCAGTTACAATTAAAACCTTTTCCTTTACAGTCTACATAAAATGTCCTCCCCAGGCTGACAGCTAACACTGTGACCCTCCAGTGTGATACCACCCATCCTGATTGTGGCGTGACTGTCCACGTTAATTCAGTCTGGCATTCCCTCTCCTCATGAACCTCCTCTGGTGCTACTAAGAGTTCCAGGCTAGGAGACAAGAAAAATGTGGGTACACCCTCCCTCTGTGGTATTGTATATACATACTATATATATACACGTACGTATATCTGTATATATATGTGTGTGTATATCTATATCTCTGTCTATCTGTATCTATATATAAAAGAATGAATTTCTAACTTCATCATATACAAACTTTGTTGGAATATTTCTTCCTAATTTGCATTGTGATAGCATGTAGATATGACAGCTGAGATCACGAGCTGTCTGTGCTGGATACTGTACAAAAATTCACACTATTATCTTGAATTTATTTCTGGTGAGGGAAAGTATGGGGTAAGAGAAGTTTAGTTCTCAACAGAAGAGCAGAGATTATACTAGGGATGAACAAGAGGCTCCTTCTGGATGAAAACCCCCAAATGTTTGTATTGCAGCTCTGTGCCCAAGCCACAGATGATTTCTTGAAAGTCTTCTCTGATTCATATGCAGCCCTATTTAATGCCATTAAGTTATGTGTATATTAATGTCACTGTAACATGAGCACTTTTCTATAGAATGTTCAAATTGCATATCATACTATAATAGACCTTTTAGTGCTGTCTTTCGTGTTGAAAGGATGAGGATTTTTCAGTTTTAGAGGTGAAAAATATCTTCTCTTCTAGTTTTTTATGCTTTTCTTTATTAAAAAGCTCCTGTGGTGACACCACACCACTGAAAAATTAGAAGCTGATAGCTGTGATATTTCATGTGTGGTAGACTTTGCAACAAATTACAGCACTGACTGCTGAGGCTATCTAAGTTGCTGGAAAAATGGTTTTAATTGTCCATTCTGAAACTATTTCCAGGATCAAATAGAATTTCTTTAACTGCTCATGCTCGTTATAACCCTGGTTCAATTCAATTGTAGTAAATCTGATGGGAAAGCAGCACAGCAAGGAAAAAACAGCTCTAATGTTTTATAGCACCAACATTAAACTATATATCATCTTCAAATTAAAGTACTGGGCTGAAAGGTCTTCTAGTTGTAACAATTTGTTACTATCCAGATATCCAATTTGCATTTAAAAAATTCTTCTTAACCAGTGGTTAGGGCTGGGGGGAAGTTTTTCTTAATAACCTTTGCTTAGTTCAGTAGCTTGTTGACAATTCTTCCTGTTCGGGTTTGAAGATGAAGTTCACATTATTTAATGAGAGCCTGTTATGCTGCTGTTGCTGATTACATGAGCATTTAAGTGAAAAATGGGGACAAAATGTGAGCATGGAGCATAAACATTAATCTGTTTAGACTAATTCTCGGTTTTTGAGAGGCCAGGATATTAGAAGTTGTTAAGATAAGTGAAATGTGAGTGAGACCCCAAACTAGGCTGGCTTGCATGACCAGAAGAAAGATGAATATGCATTTGCAGTATGAAGTGGCTGAGATTTGTTTTATCTTATCTGTCCAAAGTCACAGAAGAAAGGTGACACATTCTGCTAGATTTACTCCTCTTCCAGGTGAAAGCATCATGTGGCCAAGTAGGAAGGAAGCAACATCACGAGTGGAGGACAGGGGGCCGCCAGCCCCTACCGTAGGGGACTGAACATAGTCATTCCTTAGTGAATAGTGATGGCTTTAGCATGGAGTTGGACTAGGCTTCAGGAACTTGTGAGCTTCTCTGTGATTCTGATTTACTAAAGCCCAAAGTGAATCTTTGCCTATCTTAACAGTTGAAGTATATCAGGTGGTGCAGGTATCTTAAATTCAGGAGTGAGCTTTCTAGTAATGAATTCATTGGTCTTGTCATACGGCTAGTGTTCAGTTTATGTCATTGCTTTGCTAGATAGGTGGATTTTGGAGGGTGGAATAGGTTGGCAAATGGATAATACAGCATCTGTCATTTCTGTGAATGATTGTTTTCCCACTGTCAGATAGGAGCTAGGGCAGGAAAGGTGAGCTGGGAGCCAAATGGGACAGCAAGGCAGGCAGGGCAGTGCCCTCACTGATAGGACACAGTCCTACCAGACCTGAGCAAGGTGAGTAGAACAGATCAGCTGACAGTAGCCAGGTTTGGTCAAGAATCCAGATTGCCAGGCAAGTCCATAGTGAGGAGGCAGATCCAAAGTCAAGCCAGGAAGCCACATCAGAAAGTAGAGTCAGTGTCAGTTCTAGAGAGAGTAAAAGAAGGGAGAGGGGAGTCCTCATGTAAAGCTTCTCATAGCCCTTGCTCGAACAGCTCTCTAGGTCAAGGTCGGACGCTGCACTACCAGAGCAGCCCTGGGCCCAGGAAACCAACCCCCAAGAGCTGTGGGGGTGCACTCATGGTCGCACGTATGCAACAACGAAGACCAGGAGAAGCCTGACACCTTTTTTGTCTGCAAAACAGGTTTCATAATAGTATCTGGATATGGTCCTAATTCAGCTTGACCTTTTAGATCTGTTGCTCTGTTTTTGCATGGATGATCACATATCGGACTTGTTTTACGGTTTGGGACTCAATTTTCAACTTACATATGTGTTCATGTATGAAGTTAGTATAAATACTTCTCCCTGCTGGAGATGCAAGGCACTGGAGAATTGTACTTCTTGTACAATACACTATTTCTCAAGTATGTCATTTTAAATACTTTAAACATTTGTAAAATCCTGTTGTAAAGGGCATAGCTATACATAAGTTATTTATGGTTGCATATAACTACCTCAGTGTAGTTTTATATTGAAAGAGTGAATTCTTCCAGACAGATCAAGGGAGCCTGGAAGAAAATATTTCTCCAGCCTGGCTTCTTCTCTTTCCAGTTCTGACACTTCCGGCTCATTATACCGGCTTTAGGCATTGTCCTCCTTCACATATAGTGCTCATGACACATGTCTTGAGTTTAACTTAGCTTTCAGCTTGCTAGTTCCCAGCGTGGTGGCACAAGAGACCATGACAGGAGTTTTGTTCTTCCTTGCCATTTGCTGAGGTTTGTGCAATTCCTAAAAGGAATTCCTAAAAGGGTCTTGTTAGCTGGTCAGTGAAGGTGAGTCCTTGCACTCTCATAACCCTTTGTTATATTTAGTAGAGCTTCAAATCCATGCAGCAGCTCTCAGCATCAAGCACCAAAGTTGTTTTTTCTTGAAGTAACTCAAAATATCTGAGGGTGTGTGATTTCCATTGGCAGCTTTGGCACGAGCAATGATGCTGAGATTTATTCTTTAACGGCATTTTATAGGAATAAGCCTTCCTATTTCTGCAGAAACAGGGTTTGAACCCAAGGGGTCTTCTTCTGGTATCAGCATGTTCTGTGCCCTCCATAGGAGGCGAGATGTCATAGTTTCCTGTAGGTCTCCTCCCTCGCTTGTAGATTGCCTAAGCAATCAGAATAGTCTGTCTTGAGAAGTGACCTTCCTTTCTGCGTGGCAGTAGAGAAGATTTACTCACTCAGTCAAGCATCTGATCACTGAGTGTCTGGGGTGAGCCTTCAGGATGTTTCAGATGATGTCTTTGGACACTCAAAACTTGGCAGAGCTATTTGTTCTGGGGCAAATGGTGAAAGCCTGCAGGTGCTTGTTCAGAATTTCACTTACGGAGAGTGGTGGTCAGATGTTTGAGCCTCTGGCTTATAATTGCCATGCGAGGTGTTGGCTCTCATGAAAAGAAGTTGAACGAACTCAATGTGGGCTGTGAATTCCTGACGGCCAGTTCAATGCTTTGGAGTGCTCTGTCAGTGCAAGGGGATAAACCTGGTGATACTTGTTTTTCTTCTTTCTTTTTTTTTCTTTATGAGCACATTGCAAAGTCCATGCTCCTTTTACAGCATAATTTTATTTTTGTTTACTGAGTTTGTGTGTTTAATGTTTATGCTTTAGGGACTTTAGAAACTGATCTAGTTTGTTGAAAGCATGCTAAACTGCTACTGAGAATACTTATTCTGCTATAAGTTTTCTTACTTTTTAAATAATGAGCAGCGCTTAAATTGGATAATTCCAAAATTTGAGAAACAAGATGGGGAAAAAAATGATGATATGCCAGGAAGCATCTTTATTGCGTTTTTGTGTTTGAAAGGATTAGACCACAAAAGTCTTCTGAAGTATTTTTAAAAATATGTATTTACATATACTGCCAACACTTCTTCTGAGAATTCAGTAGTGAATTGGATCTCAAGAGATTAGATTTGTTTCCTTGGCTCTTGTAAAACCTCTGCATAGCTTTGGACAAATCCCAGCTTCTTCATGCTCATGTTCTTCACCTGTAAAAAGAATAACTGTATATTTATGCGAAGCTATACCTCCTTTGCCTTTTTATTTAGATAGTTAACTTTTGAGAAGAGACTGTCTAACTCTATATTAGTAGGGCACTTAATGATATGCACTGAAACTTTCAGACTTTCACTTTCAGTTGAAAGTGATACTGTCCCGAAAGTGCAACATACAAGTGGAGAAAATTCTCTGTAGGTTAATAAAATAAAGGTACTTCTTAATATCAACCAAGTTACTAAATTTCTGGAAAAAAATTTTAGGGAGGATGCCTTGAAATCAACAGAATATAAACTCCATAATTCTCAGTACTTTCTAGAAAACTTTTGTAAATGCAAATCCACCCAAATTTTATTTCTAATCTCTAACATTTGAGCATTGATTTTTTCAACAGCTTTCAGACTTGCTTGTCAAGTCTTTTTTCCTTCCCACAGTATTTCTAATGCACTTTCTGTGACAGTGTTTCATATTGCCCATGAAGTGAGAATTGAGGTTGATGTGAAGGAAAGATGTTGAGTTGAAATGGTTTAGCAAAATCATACTTTCGTAAGGCTGGAGAGCTGGGTGGAGAGGAATCTCCTGAAGTTCAGCAAAGGCAAGTGGAAGGTGCTGCACCCAGGGAAAAATAACCCCATGCACCAGTACAAGCTGGAGGCTGACCTGCTAGAAAGTGGCTTTGCTGAGAAGGACCTGCGAGTCCTGGCAGACTGCAGGCTGACCATGAGCCAGCCACGTGCCCTTGCGGCCAAAAAGGCCAGTGGTCTCCTGGGGTGCATTAGGAAGAGTGTTGCCAGCAGGCTGAGGGAGGTGATCCTGCCCCTCTACTCAGCCCTGGGGAGGCCTCATCTCCAGCACTGTGTCCAGTTCTGGGCTGCCCGGTACAAGAGAGACATGGAGCTACTGGAGAGAGTCCAGTGCAGGGCTACGAACATGATTAGGAAACTGGAGCATATGAGGAAGGGCTGCGAGAGCTGGGCCTGTACAGCTTGGAGAAGAGAAGACTGAGAGGGGATCTGATCAATGTATACAAATATCTGAAGAGAGGGTGTCAAGAGGATGAGGGTGGATTCTTTTCAGTGGTGCCCAGTGACAGGACAAGAGGCACAAACTGAAGCATAGAAAACTCCATCTGAATATGAGAAAAAACTTCTTTGCTGTGAGGACTGAGCCTGGAACAGGTTGCCCAGGGCGGTTGTGGAGTCTCCAGCCTTGGAGATGTTCAAAAGCTGTCTGGACAGGGTCCTGGGCAATGTGCTCTTGGTGACCCTTTTTGAGCAGTGGGGTTGGACTAGATGATTTCCAGAGGTCCCTTCCTACCTCAACCATTCTGTGATTCTGTTACGTATTAATAAAATAGTTTCTAACAAGGCAGCTTGTAAAACTGAGCCATGCTTCAGTACTTTATTCTGCTGCC
The DNA here is from genome assembly GCF_003343005.1 of Rhea americana. Taxonomy (NCBI): domain Eukaryota; kingdom Metazoa; phylum Chordata; class Aves; order Rheiformes; family Rheidae; genus Rhea; species Rhea americana. The sequence goes on from NW_028186389.1 coordinate 725,531, forward strand.
ATTTTGAACTGTATTTATTTTTAAAAGTGTGATTCTTACAACTCCTGGAATGCATGGAGAAGAAGAGCCTTTCATTTGGCGTTACAGAGAATTTTGCTGGCTGAAACCTGAGTAGTTTTATAGCAGAATGACTTAGGGGCATTAGGCTTAGATGAACCAGTTGTGAGAAATCTAAAACTGATGTTAATCAAATCTGAATATTTCTAGATTTTTATTTAAATTGCTACTTTTACCTAATATTCTTTCTTAGTGCTATCTGTTTTAGGATGCAACTAGTAATGAAAAAGCCAAAGCTCTAAGGATGTGACTACTATTCTTTTATTATTTAAGATCTAGTTAAGCGTGGCAGCATACTTGTGAGGCAGCCTATTCTGATGAAGTGTTATTTTGAAGAACCAAAAAATTCAGATAGCTTACCTAGCTGTTAATCTTTTAGGCTTTTCAGCTAAGGTTGCTACTGTATGCCAACTCTTGCAGAGGCTTAATTTGGTTGAGACACAGCAGCAGTGCAACAAAACTATTTCTGTGCAAAGCAGAATTGAAGGTGATAGGATTAAGTAAATAGCTACCCTGTTTCTAGGGTTTACTAATACTACTGAAGTTCAGTAATCTCAGTTCTTTTGCACAGTCCCTCAATGTCATTATTAACTTGGTATTGAGCTTGCCAGGTTGTGGATTATGCTTAGGTTATCACTCAGATGCATGCCGGCTGGACTTTGTTGCACTTGAAGGCCTTTAATTTGAAGATTAATCTCCTAGTGCTGGTGACCTGTTATCTCTGGTATCCACAAAGTGTTTCTTTAATAGTGCACTTGCACTACGGAGCACGGGAAGCAGTTTGTGCGGGTGCTGCTGACAAGTCAGGATCAGCACCTTCCTTCCAATCACATTTTACTAATCTGGAAACTAGCAGTTGCTCAGTTCCTGTGATTTTGTACAAATCTGATCTCTCTCTGCTGTATCTAAATGAAGAACTGTGAAATGGTTTGGGTTGTAAGTTAGAAGAGCTGCAGTGAGAGTGGTGGTATCTACCTGATTAACTAAATCCCAGCCTTTAATATAACTGACTTCAGAGATCAAATAGATTGTGAATTGAGCAGGGATATTTTAAAGCAGTCTATGAGCAGAAAATAGAAGAGACCTTTCTAGGAAATAAGCTCAAATTCTTACTATTTTTGGGTCCATATCCTTGATCTAACTTGAAGAAGTGGTAGCATCCATTCTGTTGAATTAAATTAAGATTAAAAACTTTTTAAAAAGTTTTAAATAGCTGCATGGGTAAATGTGTGCTTCTAATAAGATACAGACCAAAATAAAATATAAAGAGACTTTCAAAAATTAGCTTTTTAAAGTATTGTAATTCTGTAAACTTATCTTCACACAATAGCATATCAAATTTATAGCAAAGCAATTCACTACACATTCAAATACTCCGGAGGACTCAGGCACTAGAGAGACTGGACTTAATTCTACTCTCACTTCTAGCAGTTCCACGCACTAACAGTGCTGTACCCCTATTTTTCACCCACGTAATGAAACTCAGACAAATAGCTGTTGGTATTAATTTTATTCTGCTCAGTGCAATATGCTATAGACTTGGAAGAGCCATTCAGAGTTACCTAGGATCACTGGCAATGCATGTAGTCATAAGAAGACTGCAACATCGTCCTTGCACGCCTGCTGAAGAGGCTATGTAGTACCAGCTGCGAGCCGGAGGCCCCGCGCCTGGCCTGGTGACTGGAGCGCCCGCCCTGTTCGCTGCTGCTGTGCGTGCTGTCGCTCGGGGGGTGATTCTGCCGCTGGCGGAGCCTAGGTTTGGGCTCTGAGTCAAAGCGGGGTGCAATGCGCAGGCAGCATTTTGCTTTGTCTCTGCTGATATAGTAGAGGATAGATTTCAGTGTGATATGCAATCCCCACAGCTGACATTACTGTTAATGGGAACTTTACGATTAAATCCCACTGCAAACACTGCACTGAATTTAATTCAAACTTGTGAACAGTTTGACCTAATGTTTTTTTCTCAGCCAGCTACCTTGAGTATGAGGCATGATTCAAACTTTAAAATGAGAAAAAGTTTTAAGGAGAGAATGGATGCAGTCAGAATAAATAAAACAGCCTTTGGGGAACATACTGCTTATATCTTAGGACTATTCCAGTTACAAGACTACATTTTAAAGAGGATTTTTGTGTTCAGTGGGCTATTTGGATTTTTGCAGAGTTTAACTTGCAAGCTTCAGTCAACGGGCTTTCTACCTGAAGCCTCTAAAATACTTTCCCAAACCACAAAAGCAACAAGACTTCTACTGAATCAGTTCTCAGACTCTAATTCTGTCACCTATTTTGATCCTCTAGAATTAGTTTGTATGTGGCTCTAAAAAGTGATCAAAATTGGGTTCTTTTGGACCCATCAGGAAAATATCTTCTGTGATGGAAAACCTGTTGTACACAATGTCCAGAAACCTCTTTCTCTGAGATTGCTTCAGTGCAGTAACTTCTCCTGGCCAAAACCACAGTATTACAAAGTTCTATTCTCAGGGACCTTTGAAAATACCCTACCAACCTGTAACAACAGTGATGGACAGTTGGCCAGTTCTATTCACAGCTTTCTTTTAGGTAGCTTGCTAAACTGGTTTTGCTCAGTACTTCAGTACTGTTTGTGCCTCTTGACCCTCCCAAACTGTGCACAGAAATGCCCTCTGCAGCTTAAAATGGAGCTTTGGGAGAACCAGGCAGAGTGGCCTCTACTACCTCAGTCTGCCTTGAGGGAGCTATTGTGTAAAAATTTCAAGAATGAATCTTTATAGCAAATCAGTTCCTGTTTTTTTTTCTTTTTTTTTTTCTTTTTTTCTTTTTTCTTCCCTGTGTGAGGCTGAGAATGAAACAGATACGTTAACAGGCCCAGTGCCTCAGCTGTGGCTGCTTAACTTCCACTCTCCTTAGTGAAGTTATGCAGTTTTGTGCCAGCTCATGGACTGATCCACAATTTACTTTCTCTGAGTGAGGACCCTTTGGCAACACAAGAATAACTCACACCCATGAAATTTGATAGCATCCTTTCACCTTATTACAAAGCAATCCAAGGTGCCTCTAGGCATGTGAAGTGTGGGAGGATGCTTCATCAATATTATACAGATATTGTGTAAAAAGCCTTTGTAAATAAATATTCCCTTCTTCTTGTATCTCTACTACTCTGTATCAAAAGCAGTCAAGAGTTAAAGGCTTTTCACTGTCTCTCTTCTGTTCCTCTTACATGACTTAGAATTTGACATGTGTTCAAGCGTTTTTTTGAAGAAGTGGGAGATTTCACAAGTGGGACTTTGGCTGCAGGAGTATCTTTTAAAGGAGTTTTTTGTTGCAGTATTTGCTTTTCACCAAGATCGACATGGCATGTGTAAGGAAGAGGAGGAGAGTCAATATCTGTGGGCGCTTATAAAGGAGCTTCCTGAATGAATTAAGGCAGATTGAAAATGTAATGCACACCCAACTGAGTAATATCCTACGTGCACAGTGGTAAGTACCCCAGAGCTGCGAGAACAGTCACTGCTGCGTGGCTTTCTGTGGCGAAGAATTAGAACAATTACATTTGTTGAAGGAACCTGGGGATGGGAGTGCATCCGCTCACTTTGTAATAAGCTGTTTTGTTTTTATTGATCCTCAAAAGCCTCTGCCCTGAGCTGGAGGACTTCCAGGGCATTGTATGTTGCTTACTCACAGTTTACTGGGTAGCACAGGGAACCTGAAACAGCGTTTATATAGCTTGTGTAGCTTATATTTAAGGGGATCATTGTGAAGTGCCCACTTCTGAGGATGAAATTTGTATTTAAACTATTGAAAAGACAAACTTTTCTTCCATGGCAGCTTATGGAGTAAAGTCCAGGAGCATTAAACACTTGGACCACTTAAGTTCCGGAAAGCATCTTTGGGACATAGGCTCCTATGCCATTAATGTAAAACAGTGTGTGTGCTTCTGAAATATAATGAGGCCAGAAGGGTGAGAGGTGTTATAATTAATATACAAATATAAAATATAAATTTTCGACTGCAAAGGTAATCAGTATTAAATTGAAGATGCAGAAAATACTAAGTGTAACAGTGTTTTCTGCATCTTTGATTTTAGGCTCATTTCCCTCACAATCAAAAATTTATATTTTATATATGATATATTTGTTGATTTTATAGTCTCAAGAATTGATTCTTTCATATAGTCAGGGGTTGGAAGCTTGCTGCTCATTTCTTTATGATTTCTTCCCCTATCCTCTTGGTCTGTCCTACAGATCCTTTAGAAGCTGGCGTGCCTGGGGAGAGTTCTCTCTGCTTTCAGGATGCCAGGTTCCAGGCAGCTGAACTTCTGAGAAACAAATTTGTTTTGTCATTCAAAGAACCTCTTTGGAGCTAGACCTCTTTGTTTTTAAAAGGATATTGCCAATTAAAATTGTCCACCAAGGATAAATATGTCAACTTCAGAACTCTGACTTCTCATGGAAGTATTTTTAAAGCAAATGAATAGCTGCTTTGCAGTATTTAGAACCTGAAGAATTTAGCAGCAAAAACCTTGTGGTGAGGGTGATAAACAGAATGTCCTTTTTTCCCCTACCTTTCTGAAGTCCCATGAGTTCTGAGGTGCCAGCAAGTGGCTGTATGAAAACGTTTGCTTATATTAGATATCACTTCATTTCTAATTTTCAGTCCAAAACCTAAATGAGCCGTTAAAGGAAACCGCACTAATGAGATGCACTACAAAGCAGAATATGCCTAGGGCAGAAAGCAGGCTTTTGATTTGTTCATCTTTAATCTCTAACATCTGGCTATTATGAATGATGTCACTAAATATATTAAGAATATCAAAAATAGACTTTTGTAATCTGTGCCTACACTGTTTGCCTTTCTCCATTTGCATCTCATTTTTTGTCACACATCAATGAAAGAAAGTGTATTAAAGAGCAGAGACTCCAAGCCATAAATTAAACTTTGTTTCAGGTGTGAAATGTTGGGCTTGGTCACCACCTCCTTGTCTGACTAGCTTGTGCTACAGTTGATACAGAAAAACTGTAGAGCTGCTCTTGGGTGTCTCTGGGTTCTGGTGGGTCCAGAACTGGGAGGTAGGCATGACAGTAGGGGCTGGTACTTCCACCTAATCTGAGCAGGACTTTAGGGCACACGTGGACTCATAAATTCTCCTGCTTGTCAGGAGAATTGAGGCCTTGCCAGGCCTCAGCAGCCTCCTCTTGGCTTGTGGCTTGCAGCTTAGAGCATCAGTATGGCTAGCACCTGAAGGCATTTGACAAAGTAGGGATACCTATGTAAAAAAGTTGTTCATGCATTTTCAGCTTGGTTACAAAGGGAAAGTGTTACATATCACTTTTCTTATGAGATGTATCGCCTCCTTGTTTGAGTATGTTTGTACTGTTGACTGATACCCAACCTTAGAAATGCCTGGGTAAGACAAACAGGTTTGTTGAATACTGATCCTTGTAAACAGGTTACAATGAGAGCTGAGGGACCGTGCAATCAGAGTTATTGTCCATAAGGGCTTTTTTCCATTAACTTCGGTGGGGACGAGTTGTTGCTGGACGAGGGAAACAGTGAGCTCTGAACTGCTCTGTTGCTCCATTAAGAGTGGTAGAAACAACCCAGACTGCTTGCAGGAGCAGTTTGTTGGGGTCCCTGCTCATATGGGGTGTCAACAATTCCGGTGATCTGCTAGTAGGATTGTTGTCTGTGTTACTATCCTTTGTCCTGGTTTTTCTTGAGGAGAACTGTAAAATTAATTTTAATGTAGCAACAGTTTCTGTCCTTAGGCTGGAGTTGCGATTGCTCGTTCTGAGGCCCACTGCCCGCTGGAAAGGCCTCTGTCTGCTGTGGGCGACTGGTGTGTATTGAGCTAGATTTGCAGTTGCTGTCAGGTAGCTTGACTCCACTACCTTCAGTTTCTGTGTTTTTCTTGAAAGGTAGTAAATGTAAGTGGAACAGCGTACTTGTCCTCTCTCCCAGAAATGCAGATTGTTTTATTTTGCTAGGCTTTAATTTTGAGAGACCCCTATAGAACTCTGTCAATTCTTTCATTAGAGAGTTTTAAAACCACATGATTGTGGTAATTCACAATTTCTGTTCTGCAGATCTTTCATACTTTATTGTCTTTTGACCTTTTTAGTTCACTGGCCTGTCTCTCCGTGCTCTGAATGAACTTGAAATCATGTCTGTGTGGTTACATTTTTTCTCTGCAAAATTTAGCAAATGTCATTCCTCCATTTCAGTTTGCCAGGAGAGACTCTTATCTTACATATAATAAAAATAGGGCTCCCTATAAAAACTTCTCTCTGTTTGTGAAGGATAGAACTTATTGGTGGGAGAACCGAGGATCACTGGCATCATCTATTAATTGAGAGTAAAATGTGTATATCCCATCCCTGACTGTGCAGAATTAGGGCACAAAACTAAATAGTTTGGACTGTGAGAGGCACTCCTTTTACAGATTCTCCCTAATTCAAGAACACTCTGCCAAATGCAGTATTCTGCCTTTACTGATTGGTATATAAAGTCCAGATTTACAAATTCCCAACTTTTCTACTCTTTGATTCCAGCAGAATTATGAATACCAAAAATTCCAACCTGCTCTCTGGTCTTATTGTTCAAGAAATAATAATATTGGCAAATTCCAGGGACAACTGAAAGAGGGGTTAGCTTTCGTTTGTGTCTGAGAAGCACTGATGCCAAGACCTCTGTTCTAAGAGCAGTGGGGAGCCCTGTCAAGTCTTTTTCATTAGAGGATCTAATCCGTCTCTCTTCGGAGATTTGTGGAAGACGTAATCAGATTGTCTAGTCTGATCCACTTGCTGTCACAGGTCACTGAGTTTCATGCAGATGGCTCTGTAGGAAGTCTTATCCTGACATTCTCAAGCACTGACAGCATCCAAAGGGTCACAGCGCTATGGTAAGTGGAGCTGGGGCCATTGAAAACTTTCCTCTTGAGCAATTTTTGCTTTTACATTGCCTTAATTTGGGTCTAAAATTTGACCCCAGTTTCACTGCAGTATTTAAGTGTGCAATTCCATCAATTCCAACAGTAGCTGTCCTCCTAAATATGTCTTGGCATCTAGGTCTCAGTGTGTACAGCTGGAGTTTTAACTTCTACAGTGTGGCAATTGTCTAGGTGTTTTTCACAATTGTAGAACCTGCTGTTGTAAAATGAACCCGAAGTTGAAAGTAGTAATCTGAAGGGAAATGCAAGCAACCCATTTTTCCAAATATACTTTTCTGTAACCAAATCATTCCTGTATAACACACTCTAGGTGACCCTGCTTGAGGAGGGGGTTGGACTAGATGATCCCCAGAGGCCCCTTCCAACCTCAACCATTCTGTGATTCTGTGTGATTTAGAAATATGTCTGGTACTTAGAAATCTGGGCTGAAAAGATTCAGTTGTATTTTCTTCCACAGCTGACAAACACCTTTGTAGGAAAAATAATCTGAAACAGACACTCAACAGCAGGAGGGAGGAGGAGAGAGAAATCTGGAAATCAGTAATGTTAAAAAATCTAGAGATAATGGAACACAGAAATTTGAACCTGAAATTTGTAATGTGAGATGGCAACTTAACAGCTCTGTGCAGTTTTGAATTTTATTTTCCAGAGGAGATATAATACCACAGAGCACAAAGGTACAGCCCTCTCTTGCAGCACGATGGAGGGAGAGATTCTGGGCTCTGTTCCTAAATTACAGGTCTAGCTAATTGAAACAAATGTGATGAGGAAGCTGAGAAATTCACTACATTAAAAACTATTGAAAGTTGAAAAAATACTTAACAATATTGGGTCCTAATTTACAGTACATGATTGCAATTTGTGAATATTTTGGTGTGTGAATGAAAGGGGGTTACTGAATGGACACTGAATGGTGGATGGTGAAAGTCTTAATACTTTGGGGAAGGTCCTGCACTGGCTGGGAGAATCATCATCACGAACAAATCATAGAATCATAAAGGCTCATCCTCAAAGGTATTCTGATACGGATTCATCCGGAAGTCGGATGCTTTCGGTGGTCTAAGCCTAAATAATTTAAAGTTCCTGCACAAGTACAATTAGATGAAAGCCCAAAAGGGAGTGCAGCTTGAGATAGGTTGGACTGGTTCACTTCTACCTAAGAATTGCCCTACTGGTTCAGATCAAAGATCCATCTAACCCAGGATTCTGTCACTTGACCATGTGAGCGCCTAAGGAACAGAAAAACAGAGCAAATGTATATGATGCTTTCCCCTAACACTGCTAACATTTTCATCTCAGGGCATTTCTTGAGCTTGTTGTGGTTTCTCTGTTTATCAGTGGATCTCTTGTAAATGCTGGTCTAGTCTCCCTTGAACCCACATAAACTGCTCATATCCACAATGTCTGCTTGCGAGGAGTTCTGCAGATCTATTGTATGTTGTCTGAAGATTCACCTTGTTTTGGTGTTACTTGAACTTGGCTCCCAGCTCTGGAAGAGGCAGTGAACAATTGATCCCAATTCTTTTATACTCCTTGTGATTTTGTAGGCCTTTGTCACATCCCCCTAAATCATTTCTTTTTTTATTTCAAAACTCATTTCGTTTGTATTTATGTAGACAGCTCTATGCAAGTAGTGAACAAGTATAGCAATTGGATCTACTTTAAAATGTGTAAATTCATTTCATTGTCCTGTTGGTAATCACAGCGCAACCTTATTTAAATTTGCCCCTTGCCACTGGCCTCATAAGAGCATCTATATTATCATTTGGATAGACTTTAGGTTCAGCGTACTCTGAAATAAATGGCTGAGATGTCATGTGGTTTGTGTAAACAAGTGACATATATTTTCATAGAAGTGCTGGATATCTTATTTTTAAAATTTGATACACCTGGATGTGTCAGACTGCTGGGTCAAAATTTGTTGGCCCTTGGGAAGTTCTGCAAAAGTATAACAGTCTGTTTATAAGACACTGTGTCTTTTTCATTTGGTTATTTATTGTTGCCAAGGAGAAAAGAGCTCATTCCAGTGTACATATGAAACCCTGGATGTATACACCTTGTGCACTGAGTGCTGAGTGCCTTAAAAATGTAACTACACAAAGCTAAAAGCCATCAGAGGAGCACATGCTGCAGAACTCATAATCTGACAGTCCTAGAGCTTTTGTGATCTTTGTGCAATAGCTCAACAGAAAGCAAGCTTTTCATCAGGCAGAAATGCTAAGAATAGCACACCCCACACTCAAACTCTGTGAATAAAAGTCCAAACTTGCGAAACTGAAACATATGGCAGAAATATAGCTAGAGTACATCATTCTTAGCTTTGAGTTTGCAAATGATGGAAAGCATTTTGCCAGCTGGATATGGAAAAATATGAAACCAAAGACACTGTAGGTAACTGAGTGCAAAGGAATGTACAAAGCTTAGTTATTTTACCCTGCACAAATAGAGGTACAAAGTCTTGAACTATTATCAGATTACTTGAGTTAAATTATATTGTGTCTCCTTTACAATAGAAGTTCCATGTTGCTCTTAATCACAGTGTCCAAACCCACAATTCAGCTGACAGTAAGGTCTGTAATAGTGATGCTTTTTAGAGAGCCACCCAGACCTAGAACTCATAGACCTAGTGCTGGAAGTACTAAGAAGCCTCAGTATGTCCTGAGGCAACAAAAAGAGAATGGAAATCAGCTTTGACAAGCATAATTTTTGTCAAATAGGATGAAAGCGGGGCAGAAGCATTCTCCTAGGTTTAATAGTTGATTTTGTCTTAGTCACAAAAAGTGAGGTGATAGTAGCTAAAGTATGTTTATTTGGTTAAGGAGTAATGCTAGATTAAAGAAATCTGAGGTCAACCGAGAGTAACAGTCGAAGTCTCCTCTCCCATCAAATTTTTTCCCTCCAAATGTAGAGATCATTTATTTAGTCTTTTAGACTTTGTTAATGCTGGATCCCTATCATTCTTCTGTATGTTTATATAGCATTTAATTGGGCCAAACTGGAACAAGTTGTTTTTTTCAGTAGTGAACAATACAGGATTTTAAGGACATCTAATCCCAAATTGGGAGAGTTTGTTATGTCATGTGCACTCTCCTACTGAACTTGCAGTTGATATTGAAAATACGGAAAAAGTAATCTAGTAAATCTCTACAGCAAGACTAAAGGGACAATATTATTTGCTGTTCATGGTTCAGGCTTTACCTCTCATTGAGGGAAGCAGTGGAAACTTGCAGTGATGACTTTTCATATATTATTCTCAAAGCACACAGTGCAGTGCTGGGAGAAATGGGCAGCCTTTTTCTTACCTGCTATGACTTTCTCAAATTGAAAGATGTTTACTGTGCTGGGAAATCAATGCAGGAGTTATTTCAAGGATGTATCCCACAAATCTTTTTTTTGGGGAGCATACTTGAAAGTATCCCAATTTGACAGTGAAAATAGAAAGTTAGCACACGAGTGCAACAAGGTAGTTCAGCACTCTGGTTAGAACATACTGTATTGACTGCTTGTTACTGTCCGATAGACGTATAACGATAATATGTTGTAGTTTGTCTTTATCTACTAAAAAGAGATGATTTCGCTAGATGAAGGTAACTGATTACAGAGTCAAAGGTATACGCGTGTTTGTGTTGCGGTAGATCGTAGAAAGTTTAGGGACTCCATTATGCAGGCTCCTAACTGAAGAGAGGAGATACCAGGGGAGAAATTAGGAGCGTATCCGTTTCACTGAGCTTGTCGAGTTGCATAAGGAGGATAATCTGTAACGACGCCGGGAGCTGTGGCGAGGGCTTCCGGATCGTAGCCCACCATACCAGACCGTGCTTCGTTAAGAGACAGCCTCCATTAAAAACACAACTTATCTTTTCAACACAAATCAACTCTTTGAGGAGTTCCTCGGCCATTTTATAGCTTTTCTTAGAAGCAAAATATTGATAATGGAATGCTGAAAAGCAGCCCTTAATCCAGGCCATTTAAAGTATTCAGTTCCTTCTACCTTACCATGGAGAGATCTCCGCAGGTGTGGGACGCCTCTTTTCCCCAAGCGTGCATTCCCTGCTGGTACGTGACCTGAAATATTGCAGAACTTGACAGGGATAATCTACACAAAATGCTTTTTTCAGAAAGAGAAGTTTCCCTTTGTTTCTCACCTAGTCAGTGTTTAGAGCCTTATCAGCAGTGCTTTAGTCAAGTGATCATACTAAAATATGAATTTATATGATATTACCTCGAAAAAATAATACATACACAAATAAGATGTGTTAAAAATTGTGATGTGGTGTTAATTGCTGGCAAGTATAAAATGAAGAATAATGTTTCTTCTAACCTCACATCTGAGTTTAAAAAAAACTAGTTTGGGCAATCCTGTGGTCTCTTTTGTATGTAAGGTCAGCAAGATGTTCAAAAATAGTGGTCTGACTTATCTCTGAACAGAGGGCAAAATCAATTTTTCTTCCATTTCGTAGAAATATAATGATAAAGAAATTCTTACAGAAGAAGTAAGTGATGTTCCCTGCCTACAGACTAAACAAGCATTTTCTTATACTGCAGTATTTCTTCTGCTTACCCTTCAGCAAAAATACTTTAATTTGAATCTAGTATTCTCACCTCTTGAAATTAATGTATAGTTGCATCTGTTGTTTCTGCTGAGTCTTATCTGCCTCTGCTTTTCTTGTGCTGGAGCATTGTGGAGATCTTCTTGAGTGAGAGTTGGTCATACGTCCTGCTTTGATTAACTTGGACTTTCAAGATAATAAGCATACTAAGCTGCTTCACTCCTGGGCTTTTGAAATTGGCTTCTCTTGGTTTTCAGATATTTTCTGTATATTATGTGTGTTCAGAACCGCAGGTTGGTTTCTGTTTTTGCATAAAATGGCATAGGAATGCATGCCCTCAAAATACATAGCTGCTAAACTATGCACTTTTATTTCTAGTACGCAATATCTGTGTCTTATAGTTGTATTAGACTTGATGATCTCTTGAGCTGAAGTAAATCAACCGTTTGTACTTAAGCCATGTTTAATCATATTCAGATGTTATTTTAATGCATATGGCTCAATGTAACGATCAGTTGTAACATTGGATTTTTGTCTATTTATCCAAACATGGTAGTGTTTGTTTCAGATGATCAGACAACGGTTGTTCAAAATATGACTACCAGAGCATGTATTGTTCTGTACAAAATCTGAAATACTGTCATTCATTTTTCCTTAGATACAACAAATGGAAAACTTCAAATATGCAAATGCACTTTGTTTCTTATTAGTTCCTACAATGTTTCATTTCTTATTTGAAATCATAATTTACGTTTTTTATTAAATTTTTTTTTTTTTTTTTTTTTTTTTTTTTTTTNGAGATTCCAAATCTAACATGTTGTGAACTTTTCAAATGTTTTGAAAAGGTTGCAGGTCACTTCAGGAAGTGCCTGAAACTCTTAGTGGAAGTAAATGTGAGATCTTCGATGGAAGCATGCTACCAATGGTCACCTTACACTACTCATCCTAGGAACAGGCAAGACAACTATTGCTGCATTAGCCTCCTGTATGCTTGAACATTGGGAAAGCTTTGGTTATTTGAGGTTAAATTTCATATTCTGGTATTGTTTAATCTGGCAGATGGCAAAGAGGGACTGCCAGGGTGGGGAATCAAACCAAACAGTAGCCATGGTTTCAGTAAGAGAAAGTCTTTCCTAAATTGGGATTTTTGTTGTCGTGTTAGGAGCATTGTCTACTGGGAGGTAACAAAAGTGAAGCAACAAAAGTAGGAATTTCCATTAGTGTTAAATGAAACAGAAATTTTTCTATGTGATTTGGTTAACTTTAGGTGATGGTCATTTTTCAGCAGCAAAATGTTGTTTGCTGCTGGAAACCTTTGTTTCGTAGAGTGACCTGGCCACCCACTCACTGTCTGCTAAATCTGATGCTCCTTAATTGAAAAACTAAATGAATATGCTGTTTGATGGAGGCAGCATTTTGCTTTTTGTAGATATTTAAGTGTTGATAGCTCTACTGATGGTCCCCCAGGCCCTTTTCTGCAATGGCCAGTCCATCCCTAGCCTGTAGCAATCTGTAGGATTATGTTCTATGTGCAGGATATTCTATTTGACTTTCCTGAAGTGCATGGCATTCGTGTCAGCCCGTTTCTACAGTTTGTAATGGTCCTTCTGAACAACTGCTCTGACCTACAGTGTATCAACCATCCCTCCAATTTGGTGTTAATCACCAACTTGGTGAAGATGTGTTCAGTCCTGTTACCCAGGTTATTGATGAAGATATTTGATAGTATCAATCCCAGTATGTCTGTGGGACAGATGGCTCTTTGAAATGCATCAGCACTTGATTTGGACTCTGAAAATGTTATAGGCCCTGTACCGTGGCACTGCGGGAGACGGCGAGAGGTGTGCTCAAGAGGATATAAGCATGTTGTGGTTCAACAGTTTTCTGTCTGGCCCTTGGTAACATGTTCGGACTCTTAAATCTGCTCTGAAATAGAGCAGCCTATCGTTGGAGTTGCAAAAAAGTAAATTGAAAGTAAACAGCATCTGGCTAAAGAATTGCAAAGTTTATTTTTTCTATGTATCACTACAACACTTGTGTGATAGTCTCTAACGTAACTGTCTTAATAGTTTGGAATCTTGTTAATGAATCTCTTCTTGACAACTCTCTCAGTTTAATAGTGAATTCTTACATTTTAACTGTGACTTCTGCCATAATTTTTGTACGGTCGGGTAAACCTTTTGGAGATAATGTGGAAAGCTTGCATCTTGATTTAAGGAACAAGATCACTATCCAATTTACGCAGCTCCTGTCTTAAGTAGTCTATAATTTTCCATAGCACCACCTCATGTTTTTATTCCGTTAGATCATTGAGGGTAATAGTTAATGATAGGTGCAGCATAAAACAGAACTGGTGGGTAATCGCTAGGATTTAGTGTACTGTTTTGTTCTGGGGTTGTAAAAGAGGGTGTCAGAAATTATTTCATGAGACAATGAACTGTGAATCTTGTTAGCACGAAAATGCACAGAATGACCCCAGAGCATTACGGTGCCATGAAGGCTGGTTAAAAAACAGGCCAGCATACTGTAGGGGATAAAAATAAGCAGGCGTTCCTGAGCTTGCTGTAATGCAGCACAAATGCAAAGTAACAGCAACAAATTCTGTTGTAGCAGAAGGAATAATGAACACTACAGAGAGCATAGTAATAGCCTGAGGTCCGCCATAAATTTTTTTTGTGTGATTTGGTGAAGTCAAAAATAATTGCATTTCCAAATGTAACCATTGATTTTCTTTTAGGTTGACTTAGTTTTTGAAGCCAGAGTTTTAGAAACTTTGTGCTTGATTTTTTTAAACTATTTGGTCAAAGTCATCTTGTGTGTCTCAGAGCTCTTAAAGAATCAAGCTTATGCTGTTACAAAGCTCTTATTGAATTAATAGCTGCTTTGGGTAAACATTTTTAGAATCCCTTTACTTCCTTATCACTGCAAGGAATAATGTCCAAGTTCACAGAAATAATGTAGATCTTAGAATCATAGAATCAGTAAGGATGGAAGGGACCTCTGGAGATCATCTAGTCCAACCCCCTGCTCAGCAGGGTCACCTAGAGCGTGTTAGACAGGGTTGCATCCAGGCGGGCCTTGAATGTCTCCAGAGAAGGAGACTCCACAACCTCTCTGGGCAGCCCGTTCCAGTGCTCCGTCGCTCTCACAGTGAAGAAAATCCTTTATTGAAAGCTTTAAAGCAATTTTAGATCCTCTGCAAGTTCACCATGAAATAGCTTTTGATTAATGAAACTCCACGTCCATAATGGTGTGGCACTGAAGCACAGTCAAACAGCCTTGTCAGCAGCTCCGTGATGTGCGGTGAAGGATCACATTGCGCTCAACTCTTCTGGCAAGAGCTGCTCGCTGTAGCCTAACCACTCCTTGGATGGGAAAGGGCCCTTGGTTTCCGAGGAGGTCCTTGTGCTCTGTGGGTTTGTGTGTTGTACAAAGGATCTCTGCAGCTCTGCCCAAACGTCCGGCACAAGTGAGGTCGTGCGGCGGAGACGGCCCTGCGAGCGCGGGGGCTCACTGACTGCAGAGGCAGAGTCGCCATGCTTATGGAGACTTTCCCATCTCCAGGGTCTGATTTCATGTCCGGTATGGGGCTGACCTCAGAAAGGCCAAATTTCTGTTACCACTTCTCTGCCAGACAGCCCATATGGGAAGTTTTTTCTCTTGTGCTTGGAGCTAAGTAATTTTGCTACAGGTAGCCAGGAATGTGAAGACAAACTACAAAGTTATGTAGATGTTCAGCTTTCATGGATTTGATTTGATATCTTTGAATTCATGATTATTAGGTGTCTAACTACCTGTGAGATTTGAACTTTAGTTTTTTAGCTTAAGCAGTGGATACTAATTATGCTTTAGGATTCTTTTTGCTCTCTCTTTTTATTTTCTCTCTTGTCCATAGTCAGGTATGTTGTATATTCTAGCTAAATGGGGTATATATACCCACCCTAGTTCCAGTCCATATGGAAAGAGGTTTTTTGCTACAATCTTTATCTCAACAGAAGTCATCAAACATCACCATCTCCTCTGTTTCTATGAATACTAGGAATCCCTTTAGCAAGAAATGTTAAGTGAGGATTCCCCCACACTACTAGAACTATTATGCATTGCAAAAGGGCACAGTGTTAACCAGCAATTGGGCCCTATTTGATTTGTCTTTACTAACTTCTCTGAAGTTACTAATTTCTCTGTTAAGCCGTTTTCCATGAAGCTTAAAAACTTTTTTATGCTTTAAGGTTTGCAGTGTTCCCAATTTATTCTCTTTAGTGTAGTTTATAATATTAATAGTTTATAGTTTATACACCCTTCTTTCACTCTTTGCTGGATCTGTCCTCTCTAATGGTTAAGAAGATGCATGCTTCTGGAATTACTTTAAGGGAATTTCCATTGGAGAATATTTTAAATGAATTGTAAGATATCCTGGGAATGCAAAAATGCTTAGAAGTTATATTGTTAGTACTTTCCTCCTGAGAAAAATATAATATGGCCAAAGAAACAGAGGAATTTTTGAGAGTATAGCATGTTAACTTTAATAGGAATTATATTGCATGGTGACATAGGCATAGTTTTAATCACAAATTATGTACTAAGTTAAGTTATTTTATATATGTAACACCTACTGTGCAGAAATAATGCAACCATAATTCATTTAATTGAACTAGTAAATCTGTCTGGCCAGTATGACTGTGTAAAATTACTGTGGTAGAATATGAAAGCTTGTACCTTGGCTTTATAGCCACGCTTATAAAGCTAGTTGCCTGCCAGTGCGCTCTCAGTGAATGAACGAAAGCGTCTTAACGGGCACACATACCCACCCGAGAAAACTCTGCTCCTGGGGAGCCCCAGCTTTGCATTGAAGGGGTGGCTTTTCAAGGAGCTTTCAAGCTGGGTCGTGAGGCATGGAGAGATCAAATAACTTATGCTAGTCCTGCAAAATACCAGTTGAAATTAAGACCTAATGAGCTTCTGGCTTGTTTGGGGTTTTTACTCTAACCACTAGAATACAAAGCCTCGTAGCCAGGCCAGGAGAGTAGCTGCTTGGAGCGTATTTCGCAGTTAAGCATTGCAATTGAAAACACTTAAGGATTCACTTGTGTTTCTGAGTCCCACATGAAAGCATAGTTCATTTTGAGAGGGTTGAAAAGATGTTTCTTCTTCTTAACAAACAATCCTCATCAAATGCTAATTAAATGATAAGTATAATAGGAAAACTGTTAAGTGCTTAGATGCATTTCTTATTATCTGTGAAAGTTTTTAATTATAGAGCAGAATTGTTACATAAAGCCTGTAATGACGAGGGGAAAATGAGTAGGAATTTACTAGTGCTGTGCTGGAATGTCTCTATTGCCTTTCAAATAGCACAGCCCATCCTGATTATGCTGTGTTGCTGACTTTCTCTGCAAAGCGGAGGCTTTACACTGAGTGAGGTAGGCCCCTGCAGGCACAAGGGCTGTGTATGGGAGTGAGAGTAATTCCACAGACTTCAGCCATGTGGCTCTGCATTTTCTTAGGAGCTGAATGAGAAATTTCTGTGCGAGAAGAAAAATACTGCCGGTGAGCCACTTGTGAACATACATGCCCAAAGGCAGGCTGAGTGTCACACTTGAACTTTAAAGAGGAAAAAGGTGCATTGCCTTGCTAGTATTTAAGAATAAGAGGTGGATTAGCATTATAAAAGAACTGTTTTCCCTTGGATTTCTCCATTTTAGAATACTGCTCTACTAAGAATAATACCTTCGCTTTTCTCTGGAAATTGGCCAGTGAACCCTGTGAAAGCTTTATGGAGGCTTATTGCTGCCTAATTCACCTTTCGAAAGGAAAGTGAGATTTCTCAATTGCTTTCCAGAACTTTGTCCTTTCTTGCTTCATCTGATGGACCAAAGTTTAGACCAAGTATTGCAGTGTCTGAAGCTGTTAAGCTTTCCTCATTTGTCATTACATTGAGGTTTGTATTTAGTCCTTAAATAGATGGTGATTTTTGCAATATTGTTTTTAGATTTATAAAGGGCTGCTTTTGGAATATATTACTAAGATAGCACACAAAATAACACTGACAAGCTTCCTTTTTTTGCAATTTGTAGTTCACAAATATGTTACCTGTTACTCACATCTTGTTTAAGATGCTTCAGATATGTCTAGGATGGCATTATATTCAGGATGGCAATAAGAATTCCCATTAAATACCAAAAGGAAAAATCTTTTGAAACAGTTTGAATATTCATGTTTTCTTTTCTGTTGTATAAATAAAATGCTTCCAAAATTTTAAATTCTCTGGTAAAGTTTTCAAACATGCTCTAAGGCTTAGGAAGTTGCTCCTGTACTCATAAAGTAAATGGTTTTGTTATGCATCGCAACTGAACATTGTTTAAGATTAGTAAATCCAAAGTTGGCTTCCTGTAAAATAATAACTAAATATAGTTCAAATTCATTGCTAAGATTCTGGTAATGTACTATGAACAGTGAGATCTGAAATGGAAATCTCATGGTTCTCTGCTTTCCAGAATGACCAAAAGGTGAAAATGAATTTCTCCTTTGTTTGTTTTATGATATTTCAAAAAATGCTACTGCATTTTAATATGTGAATAAAGTCTCTTGGGTGCTTTTTCAATTGAATTGATTTTACATCTAATCCCATTATTTTAATCTGTTATTAAAAGTAATTTGTTCTTGCTGAGAAGTTGTATTGACATAGCAAAGTGGTGTGCCCAGGGGATGCAAACATCTGTTTGATTAGCAAAGAGGTACTTCTCATATAGCATTTTCTTTACATGAAGTATTGGAAAGAAAAAGAGCAATTCTAGCTGTGGACTTCTGGAGAAGAGTTGTTATACTCTAAGATGACACCTGAAAGTAAAATTGCAACATCAAACAGGTTTGAACAAGGCACATTTCAGGATGCCGGTGCAGATATACTGTGTCTGTACAAGTATGTCAAATCAAAATGATATCCAGTTGCCATGATCACATCTAAATTTTCCATAGCCTCATTCATTGCTCACCTGAGGACCCATACTTGTCCTTGAAACATTGCCCGTAATTCAGAATGAACGTTTGTTCTGTGCGTTCACACAGTGCTGTCTTCGTAGGAGTAATTCAGCTTCAGTTGTTAAATTTGGCAGGAGCTAACTAGATTAGGTGCTGATTTTCTCCATTTTATAGCCAGGATCAGACAAAAGCCAGAACTTTCACTAATTTTAGATTCCCAAGTTGAAATTCCAAGCAGTGGTTTTACATAACATGTAATTGTTCTTGGTCACTAAGCAGCCTGAAAAAAATATTAATGTAGAAGAAACTATCCTGGTTTAGAGGGAGGGGTGGGCATGTTTCAGCCCTTTGCTCAGGTGATCTGTGAGCTTTGGCTCTTGCAGAATGTGAGGAATCAATTTGCTACTTCATCTTCTCAAAGTGCCTGAGGTGAAATCGCTCTATAATAGCACTGTTATGAAGCATATAATTAATATCTCAAAGTTCTAAAGAGTAGGTTTGAAAACTCAAGGCTTCAGTCAAACCTGTGAGCACGATCTGGGCTTGGGTGCGACTGCTGCAAGTTACAGTGTTGACCTGTGCTGCAGCATCACGTGAGCAAGGGTGGAGAGTGGTAGATCACAGACAACGTTGCCTTTGTTTTCTAGATTTTTTTTCCCTCTTTTTTTGTTTTTCTTTGGTAAATGAAGTGGAATCTGTGTAGCCTGGAGGATTCATTCATATTTTATTTTTTTTCTTTAAAGCCTGTTTTGATATTTTGATAGCAACAAAAAGCTGAACTTTCCAGGTAATCCAGCATACTAAGACAGGATTCATTTCAGAGGCCATCAAATCAAAGGATCATCATGTAACTTGAATCATTCCATTCCCTAGATATCTCATACAATATTTGTATATATATGGGATGCCAATTTACTTCAGCTGAAATTTCAAAAATGCTTTAATGAGTTACAGAAACAGCAAAGTGGGGAACTTCCAATCTCACTAATCTGAAGTGAAAAAGTGTAATTCTCTGTTACCTGCTAGCAACCAGCAATTTTAAAACCATTCTGTTTTTAAAATAAGGTATTTGGCTGTACCAGCCTGTTTTCTACTTGCATGACTTTGAATAAATGCTTCTGGTGGCACAGTATTGGAGTTCTGCAAATGCAGAACTTTGCTTGGCAGTACAAATTTGAAAATTAATCTCTGTTTGAGTTGTAGAGTAAAAAGAAAATCACCAATTATTTCAACTGTTTCCAATTTCAGAATTATCTGTACTACTTTTACTCAACAGTGTGTCAATACAGTATTTAAATGACAAATGTTTGGATTCGTACCTTATATAGATGTCTTATTTTAATTCTCTTCTCAGGTACATGGACAGAATGATACCAGAGAGCCACAATGTAGTGACTTCTGTTTAATTCTAACAGCAGCTACATCAAATGCATTGGCTCTGAATGTTTTCTGTGGTGCTTCTTCTGTGTGGTAAGTTGTTTTATTTTGACATCTAGCAAAGTGCAATACCAATGTCACTTTCTGATTATTTATGTATATTACAGAACTTGTCACTTCATCAAAATGTTAGTTTTTCCCATTTCTGATATTCATAATAATTATTGCACTTATTCATCCCTAGCCTACTTACAAGATTTACAGCACATTGAATATATAACACATTTATCACTGCAGTGTGCTGAATTCAGTCCATATTCCCCTAGTTGTCTATGAAGCATTTCCTACTACCAGAAATCAGGCTGAAATTTGCAAATATTTAGGTAGTTCTGAAAAACTGCAAGACATCCAGACTCTGTTAACAGGTATTTGTCAGAGTGCTCACAAATAATGGATAATCATGACCTTGCTTAATACAGTGGAGTGGCAGGTTTAATTGCAGAAATGTCTGTGCATCACTTACTCGCTTCAAGTAAATTTAGTAAATATTACACTTGATCCCTCTTCCAGTGTAACCAAGTGAAATGGTATAGTTAATGAGGAGTCTGCAATGTGTCCTTCATAAGTGTATTATCTATTTATAAGCAGAGATTTTTTGTGAAAGATGTTGCTTGTGCTCAGATACTTAATTCTAGGTTTGGGTTAATAAATAAGTCATCTGTTTTTTCAAAAAGGTTGACCACATAGGGCAAAAATGCCAGCTAACTGCCATCTGGAAGAGCGAGATATTTTATAGCTGCCTTATGTTCTTATAATCATTTAGCTGATTTTAACAATTTGATTACATTATGGTGTATTTCTTATTTTAAGTAGTTGGCAGTAGCAAGAGGAATTTCTTAAGAACTGCTTCCTATGTTGCTTTGCCAGTTAATCTAAAATGTGTGGCCACCTGCAACATCTCAAGCAAGCCTCATTGTCAGACTGGGCAAGCATTACTGGAGTGGCCAGTGTAATCTATATAGTAGCTCGAGAAACAACAACTTACTGAATGGGGGGGTGTAGCTATGTGAATACTGTGCGGATTTAGGGACAACATGACACAGGAGGCATAAAAGGGACATCGCTGTAGCTATGCAATTAATGCAGTTAAAAGATCAAAAATTTATGGGATTAAATTGTAGTTGTAAAAGCGAAAGTTAGGAAAATGAAGTCGCCTTCCAAGAGAGGAAGGGAAGGCGTGACTGACTGCAGGCAGTTCTGACATAAGCTGTGAGTCAGTCAGCCTAGCCCCCAGGGGAGCGCAGGTTGAACCCGGAGAGGTGGGTGCTGGCGGCACTGCCGGCACCCTGCCTTCGCCTGGCGCAGCTGCTGTACGGCTGGAACAGCGGCTGCCAGCTGTCTCGCCGGGCACCATACCTTAGACATCAGGAGCGGCAATGGAGCATGTGTCCCAATTTATACTTTGAAAGTACCACAGGAACGTCTTCTGTAGATGAGTGCTGTAAATTGCTTCACCTGGCTACATAATAAATCTTTTCCATGACCTATAGCAACTAGAACTCACACCAGGTCATATCTAGAGCAAAACGTCGAGGGGCTAACCTTGTTTCTTTCTTCTGAGTTGCTAGAACATATACAAAATCTTCTGAGTTGGGCCTAGATGATTTCCAAGTCAGGGTGGGAACAAGTTGAGTCTCACACTGTATGTGGCACTGCTGTCCTGGCTTTGAGGACACAAGCTGAAACTAACTGTAATACAAGACAACCGCTGTGGAGTTAAGAGTTACTGTGAGACCTCTCATCAGTCTAGGTGGTGGTGTGCATCAGCCTTGGGCATCCAGGCTCTCAGCTGGGAAGTAAACTTACTGCTTTGGGACATACCTATCTTGATTCCAAGTCAGGTTTTCTGCTCCCCTCTGCCAGCAGTGCTCTGTGGCGTACTACTTTTAGAGGATGGCCAGGAGCTTCTCCGCGTTCTAACATGCCAGCTGAGGAACTAATCTTGACAATAAGGGTGAGAGGCTGGAGAATTTAGGGAGCTGGGAGAAGAACTCCATCAGGATGAGATGAGAGGTGCAGGCCTTCCCGCTGGGTGGGGGGAAGGTCTAGCTGGCCTTTGAAATCCCTTCCATTCCTTTTACTGAAAAAGCAGTATGTGATAGTATATGACAACTGACGTATCACAGAAAGGAAAGGCTAATCCATGTCTAGCAGACACCTGCCAGGTAAAATAAAGTATTCTGTATAGAAACAATTTATAAAGTATGGTTCTGTGTTAATGTGAAAGTACACCCTTCAAATAAATTTCTGCCTGTATTGTGTACTAAATGTACACTGACAGTCAAGTTTGTCATGAGACACCTCAACTGGGGTTTTCTTATTTATAAACATGGCTTAGCTTCCGATGTCATGTCATGAGACCAGGCTGTAACACTGCAAATCCAACTGTGTGAGATTCTGGGAAAGAACGTATTAAAGGATACGCCTTACGACCTTGCATAAAATCATTTTCCTATGCTTAGCAGTAACTTATTGTTAAGGTCCATTAGTTCAAGACTCCTAAGCAAGCCTTGTCTCTATCAGGAAATGAGAGGGCTTTTCCTTACAAGTGACGAAAAAATACATCTCTGTGTTTATATGTCTTTGTATGTCCAGTGTTGCTACTGAAACAACGTTGCCTAGTATCACAGGATGGGGACAGATATCCCTAGATTTTTTTTTCTCTCTATTTCTTATTTTTTCTTACCATAATTTAGGACAAGTCCTGGATGCTTCGGTGCTACCATTTTCCTTCCCAGAAGAGTAAATGCTTGGTGTTCTTCCTTCTGGTGTCAGTCTCTTTTACCTTGTTAATGCTGCAGTAACTGAAAGCTAAGAACTGGAGCTGCTGAATGCATGGCCTTCCTAACCATTTCATTAATCTGTCAGGAGGCCTATTTTACTTACAAACCGCCTTGCTACATCCCTGCGCCTGGCCTCCTTTAAGCCTGGCATTCAGGTCCAATTGTTTGAAACCATCTCTTGTTGTAGCTGGATGGGGTGAAATAGAGCTATCTGTCAATTTGAAAAGGTCACTGGCTGTGTCAGAATGACAGTGATTCCAAATTATCCATTAATCTCCCAATTTAAAATTGTCATCCTTCTTATTACAGCCCGCCCGCCACACGGGCTGAAATAGACCTCTTCTCTTACAGCCATGACCAAGCAGCTTTTTTATTAGCTGGCAGATAGAATTGGCAGGGCTTTTCAATATTAAATATTCATTGACTGCTCTCTAAAAAGAAATAGTTGCTAACAGGTTGTGAATATGTGAGAAAACAGTTGAAGAAATTACAATTGATTTTTTTTTGTCTTCTAACATTTGGGCTATATTATTAGTGTAACACTCTTAGATATTCCTACTACTGGCTTGAGTCAAAGGGTAATAAATGCGAAAGCCTCCTTGCCCCCTCTGCATTTTTGCCTTTGTGTCAGGGCGCTCCCCCTGCCCCGGTGTGCTCTCCTCCCTAGTGCCCCCAGCCTCTCCAGGGAGAGCTCCTCAGCAGCGCCTGGGCAGGGGCCAGCGGGGCAGGCCCTCTCCGGACAGCGGTGACCCACAGTGCGTTACAGGAAGGATAAATTAGTGTACGGAAAGGGCAGCTTCCTAAGAAAAATAAGATTTAATAGCTCTTGCGTTGTCAAAAGAATGGTTCTGGAAGGTGGAAAAGGTCCCAAGTTCATGCCTAAAAGATGTTTGGTTTTCTTATACAGTATGAAAGTGTAGCGCCAGTGAGGTTGAAGTGAAAAGAGGAGTGAGGTGTGTGCCATCTGTTACCCTCTGGGGAAGGAAGGCCTCACTGCTACTCCGTGTCTGTCGCACACCGCCTGAGTCCCATCGCTGCTGCTCGTTCTCTTTGAAGTGCATTAGTTGCATCTTGGAGACCTCAGCTGACTCACGTAGCAGGGCTGTTTCCCCGAAATGCGGCAGTGCCTGGTCACGCAGTGCCCCCTTTTTGAACAGAAGTTCTTGTATCTCAGCATCCATCCTGGCGGTGAAAATGCACACAACTTTTGGAGGCTTTTTGATTAAAAGGGTCACTTTCAAGGAAGACATGACACTTTTATGAACAGAATTACCAGGCTGCATCAGATCTATACTCTGTCTGCTTTATCTGACATCCTATCACTGGAAGTAATAAAAGCTTTAGGAGGAAATGGCAAAAATCATACAGAAACCAGGCAGGGAAGAAGAGAAGGCTCAACCTCCTTGGAGGCAGATTCAGAACATTCTTAAAAATATTCCTCTCAATTTTCAATAAAAATATTCCTCTCAATTTTCAAACTCAATTTTTCAATGTTTTTTAAAAACAGGTATTAATGTTTCTTTGGACAGATTATATGTATAATAGTGCTAAAAAAAATCAGATGCTAAAGATTAACAGATGCACAACAACCTCTGAACTCTAAGGACGTTGCAACACAAATCTTCTGTATTCATTTCAGTGGGGCCAGTTTTTCAGACTATTTTGTCAGGTCTTTGAAAAGATTTTAATTTTATGAAGCATGGAAAATTATGCAAAAAAGCAATTACAGATCCTCCTTATTTTCTTTTCCTATTATGCTGAATAGGGTTGACAACTCAGGGAGCAAACCTACAGTCTAAGAAATGCATTTGCTAATTGTGAATTTTCTTCTACTTTTTCTAGTTTAGATGATGTTTCAAGCTATGAATTTCCTTAGTTCCAGTGAGTTAAATACTTTAAGGTAGTTTTATGTAGTTTAAGGTAGACTTTTCCATACCTGCATCTTTGTATCTTGTTATCTTGGAACTTCCCAACAGATATTTGCAAAAAAAACTCAGCTGTACTTAACAATATATTCTTGTTTTCATTTGCTGTTTCAGGAAAATGACAATCAGCAAAAATGTTCAGATTCAGGTTG
This sequence comes from Rhea americana, assembly GCF_003343005.1. Classification (NCBI taxonomy): domain Eukaryota; kingdom Metazoa; phylum Chordata; class Aves; order Rheiformes; family Rheidae; genus Rhea; species Rhea americana. Next base: position 750,335 of record NW_028186389.1, read on the forward strand.
GAGAGCATTTGTGCCTGGAACACCCATACTGCAGGCAAAGGCCTTAGGTTGTGGCAACGGAATATTATAGGATGGAGTAGTCTGTCTGCCTCTTTTCGTAGAGCTTAAAGTCTATTTGTCATGATCAATATGGAAGCAAATATAAAACTAGTGTGTTTCTTAAAAGAAATAAGTTTAATTTCCAGTCACCTATCCTGAATTTTCTAGTTCAAGGGGAAGGAAAGAGAGAGAGAAATGTTATATTTACAAATAGAGTATTTTTTCTACTCTTTTGGGAGTACAGCTCTTTATAAGTTTTTGTTCAGGCCACTCTGGAGATGGGAAAAAGAACTCAGGATATGTCTGAATTTCTTTGCTAGGTTCCTCGTGCAGGAGTCTTATGAAGATGTGAACATGAAGGCTTTGAGAGCCCAGCACTGACCTCTAATTTTTTTTTTTTTTTTTTTTTTTGATTGGTCTTTAATGCATTACTGTGTTGTGCTAATCCTTGGCCATTTGTTATGTCAGCCAGCTATGTTTAAGTAGCAACAAACTGGTTTTTATTTGAAGTAAAGGCTCACAAACAACTACTACTGCTAAGCAAATATATTTGGAAATTACTACAGGCTTCACTGAAATGTAGTCTCTGATAGACTGAAGTGTTAGTGAAAAAATATAGTGCCTTATAATAAAGATTCCCTACTTTTGTTTTTCTAATATTCATTCCTGAAAACCTACATGAAAGAAATGAATGGGCATAAAAAGGAAAATTTAGAGGTGATGTATTTCTGATTTAGAGCAGCAGAAGCCAGTTTTGTTAAACTCGGTGATAGATGAGATGTCTGATAAAGTTCCTCTCATTAGAAAAAGGAGAACCATGTTCTTGAGGACCTAAGAAACTTCAATCATCAAACTTTGCCTTTCAGTATTATATGGTGTGGTGTGGTGTCCACTTACACACTAAATGCAACAAGCCAAGGAACCGTAAACAAAGAGAAGTTCAAAGCACGTGGAAGGCCAGAAGGTGCATCACTGTTTCTCAGTCAGAGGGAGAAGCAAAGAGAGTCTGCTTAAACTCTAAAGCACCAAGTATGGATGAGATTTGAGCACTTCACAGAACTGAATGAGTCTTCTGTTCTAGCTGTGACCTCAATAAAATTGAAGTCCCTACCGTGCCTGAGAAAATCTGGAAGTTGTTTCTCCTGATTTGTTAGGGGTATTGTGACTAATCCAAGGGAGCTTATACCTACCTTGACATATGATTTGAATGGCTCACCCCAGGACTATGCTTAAATGAAGCCAGTCATATCTTCAGCAGAACTCAAAATGTTTGCAATTATGGATCCAAAAACACCCCTGACAAAGTATAAACTTTGTTTTGATGCCTAATAAGCAAAACCTGGATCCATTAAGATTTGTTTTCCCATTATTGGTGGCATAATTACATGGCATCAGGGCACAGGCATATGTGAAATTTTGCAGTATTTTTTTGTTGGATAAGGTTAAAATTAGCCTGGTACTAGAAAAGAGGGAACCCATTGGGCTTCATCGTTTCTAATGATGGCTTATTGCCCAGGTGGCAGGACTAGAACCACTAAAAGCAGTGGTGATGGATATTGTCAATACACAAAGAAAAAAAAAGAACTTGCATAATTGCTTTGTGATCGTATTTTCATGGGTTTTTAATTTAATCATGCTTTTCTTGGATAAAAATCAGACCTATTGTAGAGTTGTAGAGAGCACTACTGAAGTCTAAGGGGTAAGCTTGATTAACGAGATATTTTACCTGATGCCAAAACAAAACTGTTAGATCTCAAATGATAGTTGATTTACTAGCCTCTTCTCAATCCTCATTTATATAAAACATGTATATAAAAAGCTGACTGAAATCTTCTAGCTCAATAAGGTATTTGAAAAAAAAATACTGCTCTTAGTTTGACAAATCTTTTTTTGTATCCAGTCTGTGTTAATAACTGCCCAAATACTCAGACAATATATATGATGGATGAACAATTAATATTTATCTAATACTTTTCTTATTATTCATCTGTCTCTAATTACAATGCAATTGTGAGTGAGTGCTAAATGAAATGAAAATAATTGTAATATTGTAGCCAGGTCTCAGCAGAAGTGCAAAGGAAGAATGTGACTGTCTGTCTTGTAATCTGTGGAGGTAATGTCACATTCAGGAATAACAATTTTTGTTGGGTTGATTTTCTTAGGTTTAGCTCAGTTGGTTAGAGCTTGGTGCTAATAATGCCACGGTCATGGGTTCGATCCCCGTATGGGCCACTCACTTGAGGACTGGGCTAGATGATCTCCAGAGGTCCCTTCCAACCTTACCGATTCTATGATTCTGTGATTCTTAGGGGTGTTGCTTTAGAGTAATTATTGAAGCCAGTGTACTGGAATCCTTAGGCTGTGGTGACTATATTTTTGCATATTGAAACATTCCTTTCCAGTGAGCATTTGGGTAGTGTGCAGGTGTGAGCCTTGCTCACCTCTCTGCTGACTGCTCTCACGTGAAGTTTGCTGTGATGGTGGAAAGCAGGAGGTGAGATTAAAGCAGGTTGTCTAGTATTGTTCCATTCATTTGGGAGATATCATACTTTGGGGAGGAGAGTCTTGGTATATTTGACTCTAGATTTTCTCCAGTCTGTCTTATGCAAGTTTAAATGCTTATTAAAAGTCTCGGAGAGCCACACACTGGCACAATGTTCTGGTGAAATACCTAATGACTTTCAGCATTTGATTTATGGACACAGTTTAAGTTACATGGAAGCTTGTTTCAGAACAGGCCAGAGACAAGCTTACATTAATCTATGGAAGTTAAAGGATAATTATGTAAAAGCATTACACTTTAAAAGAAACAAAGACAGACCTGTGGGAAGTGCATTTTCACAGCATGTATTAGCAAAGCCCAATCAACCTCCTTGTGGGAGGACAATTAACAGAATTAAAAGTTGGAATTTTAATTATCATACAAATTAGAGGGAAATTAATCAGCTTGTATTTTATGACTTGACTCTAAGTACTGCCGCTTGAATTTTATGGCAAAACTTTGATTAATTGAGACACTGCATGAAAGCATAAAATCCTGATTTAGGTAGCATTTTAATGTGTTGCTCACTTTCCATCTGCCACCTCCAACACAGGAAATGGCGAGAACAAGATGATGCAGAAATACAGTCTTTTTTCACCTCAGCAGTAGCATCCAAAACTCTGCCCTGAGATTTCTCTGCATATACAGGAAGCTGCTTTGTCCATAGCTCCCAATTTTCCCTTCTTACTAGTTTCACTTAGTTTATAACTAATGCTCTTGCATGAGCCAGATTTTAAAGATTTTTACCTCTGAACTGGCTAGAAGTGTCACTGCAGTATCAATCAAAATGACTGATTTCCCTTTTTATTATTTCTTCTACAGAGTTGCATGTAAGCTTTAAAGGAGCAGCTTAAATAAATGTAAGAGGAAAGAGCCGGAAGTGGTGACTGGTGGTAAGAGGCCTGTATTATGGATCATCAAGAGCAAGTAGCTTGTGAGAAATGGGAGGGTATCTACAAGCGTATGACCTTTGGAACTGCTAGCCTGGACCCAGCAATACGTTACCTTGGCAGGTATTTGCACCTACTTTTTGACTGTGCTATATACAACTTGGAAGCAGTTTGATACAGTTGGATACAACTTTGGATACAGTTTGATGTAAGGCGAGGTGTCAGGGAGCGGCAAGGGCTGGCAGCTCCCTAAAGGACAGGGAGCTGAAGGAGATAATATGGCCAGCAGGGCAAGGGCCTTTCTGGCCAGGGCCTAGTCCCGCAGTACCTGAGCAGTGCACACCCAGAGATCGTGGCCAGCTCCAACTATGAGTCCAGGTCATTAGGCAATATCATGGTGAAGAAATAGGTCTGAGATCAAGCCAGGAAGTCAGTCCACAGGTCAGGGTTGGGATCAGGTCTGGTTATCTCTGGGCAGGTCCACAGTAATGAGGCAGGGCTGAGGTCAGGCTAGGAGATCAGTCCATGGGTTGGAGTTCAGGGCATGGCTGGAGACCAGCACGCATCCAGTGTAGCTCAGGCAGGTAACTGAAGGCCTTGGGCTGAGCTGAAATGGAGCTCCAGGGCCTGTGGGGTCCAGAGGCTGTGGAAGGAAGGCCAGGTGAGATTAGTCAAGGCCTTTAGTGTCCTCAGGGTCTCGATACTACATGAATATGGAAGTTTCAGTTCAGCTGCTGAAAAAATAGTTTTGCTAAAATATTTACTCTTTTTATATTACTGTTTTATATTTATATTACTGTTCCATTTCACCCCAATGGAGTATTTGGGGTTTTGGTTCTAGACACTCACAAGACCCAGACCCAAAGAATCGAGTGCTCCTTTCTGAGGAAAATGGGAGAACCAGATCCATATTCCCTACATAAGATGCTGAACTTCAGACTTTTGTACTTCACATATGATGGCCCTGATTTTAACCAAGTCAGGAAAAATGAGACTATGAGCTACCTAACAGCAATTTTGACTCCAGTCCTGAAAGAATTACTAGTAACTGAAACTGATGTAAATCTGAAAAATATTTTTGAGATCAGAAGTTCTCTTTGCTTCACTCTCCTTCTCTTTCTCTAGGAATTATCTCTTGTTTCAGGGTTATAGTTCTGAAGAACAGTCCTGCCATGTTTGACCTTGAATTTCAAAATCAAAGAAGTATTAAAGGCTAATCTGAGATCAGATGCAACCTAACACCTTTCACAACTGAGTTTAGGTTGTAAAAACAAAATCCAAATAAGTTCTACAAAAAACAAATGTGTCCTTCAGTCAGAACATAAGGCACAAGCAGATTGCTGAAATAAACTAGACTACAATTTTATAGGGTCTCAAGTTAAAAGAGGGAGCTTAATTATGATGCTGGATTTAGTTCGAAGCTTGTGTAATGATCTAGGAGCTGGAGAGATGTATTGGAAATGACTGTGCTAATGAGGACCCTAGTAGCAGCTTTCTGTGCTAGTTAATTTGCAGTCTATGCAGAGATCTGTTGGCAAGCCTATAAAATGAGGTTTTGCAAAAGTAATCACCACTTTAAAGTCTAGAGATACAGCCTTAGGAAGCAGAAACATGTTAACAGTTAAATTTCCATTCTGAACATTGTTTGGAATTTTGATGTTGTTGTGTCCTACCTGTTGAACTGAGAAAAGTATGTTCCTCCCAAAGCATGATGCCTTCTACATCAAAATAGTTTTGGAGTTCAGCATTTCGAAGTACAGAACAAATATGAGGCTCTTAATTTTGCAACTGATAAATAAGCCAGATAAGGCAGCAGCATATCTGTGGGATAACGTGGTTAAGCAACCCACAGCAAGTCTTCTGTATTCTGCACTATAGAGATTTCTAGGTTGCTTTTGGGTGGGAAAAATAAATGGGCCAAACATGCTACTCAGCTAGGTCCCAGGATTAAGGTGAGCCATCTCTGCTCTCTTCCCTTTCCTGAAGGGGTGGAAGAGTCCATTCCACCACAAGGCTGCAGCATTTGATGAGGGACAAGAGAAAGGCAATGGGCTTAGTAAGGTCCAGTGACTACTGCAGGGCATGTGTTATGCCAGTCAAACTGTTTCCTCCATATGGCCGTCAGTCAGTCTGAATGGATGTAGCCACTAGCCTTTGTTCAATGTCACCAAGTTGTGTACATGTCAGTTTATTATGTTGCATTAGATTGGAAAACAAAATGCTCCTTTGTCAAAGGTACAAGTGCAACTGAATTATTGGGTCTGTTGCAAACACTTTGATTTTAAAGCTCAGCCAGAGAAGTTGAATGAGACCCAGCAAGAACATTCTTTGTATAACCTCAGCAAAGGTTGGGTGATGTGGCACAGGGCTGCACTGAGATGTGGAAACTGGTTCAAAATAAGTTAGTGCAAGTGTCAGGAGCAGAGAAGCCACTAGTTCTGCCCAGACACATGGGAAATATGAGCTTGGGGAGTACCTGTTTGCTACATCCCTCAGTGTTCATTAAGAAATTTATAAATTGAGTTCTGTGGTTTGCATTGATGCTCTAGAGGATGCTCTGCTTGTCAGAGCACTGTCTTCCTGCTTGTATGTCAGGGCGTCTGACCCAAAATACACTCTCTGATCTGAACATTGCACGTAATAGGTTGAACGTGGGACCCAAGGTTTAAGGGTAGAGAATGGGTAATGTCTTAGTCAATGCTTTCATAAGTGGACTTTTTTTTTATGAGCTGTGTTGTCAATGGCTCTTGCCACTAAGTTAAATCAATTGTGGCTGTCCTAGAAATAAATTGATAAATACTGAGTTGTCATCCATTTTATTTGGGAAAACCAATCAGTTCATGACCCCAGACCTGCATCTGCTTGGTAAAGGGTAAAAGGACTCTGAATTTTCTACCAACGTTTGAAATAAAGAAGCACTTAGTGCTTCTGAAATGAAGGATACTACCTTACCAGTGGGGAAAATGAGGCTCCAAGAGGTGGGCTTGATAGCAGAGCAGGGAAGAGACCACAAGATTCTTGACTGCTGGTGCTACTTAGTAGCACAGTATCACCACTGCCTGGAACTCAGGGTATTGGCTCTAAAAGGCTGCCATTATAGCATGTGGTCCCCGGGATCACCAGAAATGTTTGTGACAGCCACTTTAAATTCCATCTGGATCTCTCAGTGCCTTGTAGCTTCCTTCCCCATTAGGAAGACCTATCTGGTTGTAAATTTGGGAAATTAAATACTTATAACATTTGGAACTCCTAGTGTTGCTGTGAATGCTTAGTCCTTTTTACTTACATACCCTCTTCATGGTATACATGAAGAGACATTTGAAACGTACTCTGATAACTAGGGGGAATCTGACTCCTTTGACTTGATTTAACCTGGCTGGCAAACTCAGCTCAAACAAAGCTGGATTGCTACTTAAAACCAGATGCTGCATTTGAACTGAGTGTTCTGTGATAAATAAAAATTGTTTTTTGTTGTTTGGGCCTTTGGTTGGCTGTTGTTTAGGTACCATTCTGCTTTGGAAGGGTCTGGAGTTTGCCTGAAGCAAGAGAGGAATTTGCTGAATATGAATATTGAAGTTTTTTAAATGCACTCAGAAGACAGAAATAAAGGCCAATGTAAAAGATAAGTGTTACAGTTTCCTGTCACTAGGGCTTGGTTCTAATGTTGCAGGGTAACTGTAACAAGAATTTCTGGAACACAGTCAGTCATGAGATGACTGCATCTGAGCATATGTTTCACATTAAAATAAGCTATTCCGTTCTATGTGGTGGGTAATGAACTCTATTTTTCCAATGATTGTATAAGTAGTAATTCTCTTATCTAATACCATATGTTGGTGGGGAAAGAATTCTGTTCTTGTTAAGTAATTATTAGTGGTAATTCATTAAGTACAAACTTTTCTTCCCAGTCTAGAGTCTCATTTTGTAATTTCACACATTATTTGACAGAAGCAATCCACCATAGAGTTATCTATTTTTAAAATCAGATCATCTGAAGCACCTGGTCCTATCCAGTTTCAGAATACTAGATTAGGCAGACACTAATTTCACGCAGATGTCAAATCTTCTATTTCTCTGCAGTCTTAATCACTATGCAAAGCTCAGCTTTAAGGCCCTGCTTTCAAGCTTCTTGAGTAGGGCAGTGCAACTTTGCCAGATCTTGAGATCTGAGACCTGCTTTCAGATTATTAGTGAAATGTTATTTGATCTTCATGAGTGTCTAAAGGGACATTCACCTGGAGCAGGCAGTGTGGGAAGACAGTCTAAACTTGAGAACAGGAGCAATCAAAAGCCCTGGCTTGACGAAGAGGCAAAAGCTTGTGTAATGCCTGAGTTATGCCCAGTCTTTGTTCTAACTGCCAAATTAACTTGTTTACCCTTTCTTTAATAGAAATACTGTATAGCACAGATTGACATGAGGACACATATAACTGTCCTAAAAAGAAGGCTATTGTGTGATCTCTGACCAATTCAAACAGCTTCTGAAATGAAGATTAGGTTTGAGATGCTCTACTTTTACCATGTTCAATTCAGATGCATCAATAGATGTCTTCATTCAGCATACTTTTTAAACAGCAGTCACTATGCTTTGTGATTTAGTGGTGGTGTCCATGGTCAAAAGCATACCACGAAGCAGAACTTAAGGATGACAGGTTTTCTGCTCAGCTTTACCTGTGTTGAGATGCTGAATCTGCTCTTAGTGGTGGAAATGTTCATAGTTTCAAACAATAGCCAGGCTTCTGCATCACTCAGAACTGTGTCACTCAGTTAAGATAAATGCTGTGCTGGCAGGTATGGTGATCCTTATGTTTTGGAGGAGACTGCTACAGAGTTATCCCTCCAGCTGGGCTTGCCTCCGCAGGAAGTTCTGTGCATTTGGCTGTGCTAGAGGCAAGTGCATTGTGGACGTGCGTCTTGTTAAGTTAATTATAGCTGATTGGCAGATGTTTTAGCTCAGGAAAAATTTGCTTTAGATCCCTGAATAGTTTCAGCAGTATGAGAGATTCTCTCATAATTGGCTGTTGTGTTGGTGTGTCACATTTCCCTGGGATTTGAGCAAGACTGTTGAGCAACTTAAAGATAGTATTAGATCAGGAGCTATTCTGTGTTTACCAGATTGCTAGAACTTGTAAAGTAATTTAATCTCAAACAAAACCAAGCTGATGTTCTTACACTTCTATTTGATTACACTCCTTGGATTGTGTTACCCATTCCTGTGTGGTATCCAGTAGTGGAGGCTCACTGCCATACAGAACTGCTGCAGAAGAGTAGTTAAATCTGGTCCTAAAGGTGTAGTCTTCATCATTCTTTAAAAAATCCAGGTCCTAGTGTATCTTGCAGTATCTAGACCATATGCATGGTTTCAGCCACAGTGAAATATTGTGCAGCATCTAGAAAAATATAAATCTTCTTATTTAAAGCACATTCAGTTACAAAGAGATCCTATTTAAAGTAGGAAGTCATCTGAGGAAGAAAAAGCATAGGTGAGTGAGCATGATAATCAGTTTCAAGAGATAATGGTAAGCTGTTGGAATAAAAATGATTAATCCTTTGAAAATGCATGGCCAATTGGGCAACGTGCAATAGTCACATCTTGTAACCCAGATGCCTTCTACTTGGAGGCTTCTTGCTATGCATCTGTGCACATTTTTATATAGCAGTCACTGCACAGAATATGTAGTATATTATCTTCTACTGCTTTTGAACATTGTGGGTAATGCTCTAGTACTGACCTCTCGGCAACCTTGGTTTAAGTATTCAGTAAGCAAATTTCTGGGTGTTAGGCTGCCAGATCATGTAGAAGTGGGTAGGATTTAGTAGCACTGAGTACTGCTGTGGAACTATTTTTACCTATTCAAGTGCAGTGGCTGAAAGAAACGAGACACGTGACTGTGTTCGTTTTTGCTGCTATGGATGTGAAAGTGAGCAGATAGCACCACCCTTTCCCATTCCCTCCCTGACACACAGAATATGCATCGCTCCTCTGATTTGACACCACCACTTGAAAGCACCAAGCTGTAAGAGACACCTCAAATCAAGTGTTCTTCTCACTAACAGCTTTCTGTTGCAAGCAATGTCCAGGATCTACTCCCAGGCAGCTAAAGAATTAACCCACTAGAAAATGTCGCAAAGAAGTTTCCAAGGCATCTTGCAGACTCTGTTGCCTGGGAAAGATTTGAAGTCTTTCAGGCAGTAATGTGCCATTACTTAGTGTCTGAGCAGCTGCCCCTGGACTTGGTGCTGTATGAAGCTCTGCAGCTGTCCCAATGAGGCTGTTGCACCTTCTCCTAAAACAGCAATCTATGCTAGGTTTATGGTTACCTCTCCTTTCTCCTGTCTTGTTCCTGAATCCCCTTTCTCCAGTCTGGGCATATTCCTCCCACAGAATTTAATCACTTGGAAGCTCTTGCCCCTTCCCCTGTTTTTTCCAGCATGGTGTAATGTGCAAAACTTGCCTTTTTGTGAAGTGCATCTGGAAGTACTGGAAGTAACTTCACCAACTTGTTAAATTCCACTTGAGTGAGAGTGCCATAACTCACTCATGTGACAAAACAGAAGGTGGTAAAACAAAACTGCATAGTATATTTTATTCAATGGGCAATTATAGCTGATGCTGATATGCTGTGTCAATTAGGACATTAATATGGGCACCTGAATCTGCTGTGATTTTAATGGAAGAAGACTGTATTTGGTATAAGAAGATTTCTCTGTAGCATTTAGCCATTGCCATCAGAATCTATGATTTGGAGCTCTGTCCAAAAATGACACCATTCCACATTATTTTGAAATGAGTTCCTGTACAGGATAAATTGTTCTATCTTCCAGGTAGTCTGGTATCTTTTGGCCTGTAACTGGAATTTATTTATAAGAGGTATTTTCTCTAAGCTTGCTTTTTGTCCCTGTTAAGTGTTTTGTATTTGCAGTACTTGAAAGCAAATTTTTCATGAGGAGGTACGTGGCTTCCCTTGACCCTGAAGAGGTTCTTGCTTCCCTAGTTGATATTGATAAGACTCATCATAACTCCAATGTAAATTGGATTGACAGTAATTTGTTCTCAGATGTATGCGCTTGTCTTAAAGGTTTAGGTCAGTGCATGCTGCTGCTGGCATGGAACATGACTTTTCTAAACTCCATGCTTTTTCTTATCATTGTGTGTTAGAATTTGGTGCTTTCTGAAGTCCTTCAAAGTCAAACAACTTGTTAAGGTGAGCACAGTTTCTTCAAGTTGTAGCTCAGTGCCCAGGGCTGTAAACACGAGAAGCAACTCAATACGATTTGTGATTTCTATTCTCTTCTCTGTATCATTAAATTCACATGTGGCTGCTGAGATGAGAGCCCAATGATTCCCCTTACTGTTGTCTGCATTGCCTAAAGATACATATTTCATATTCAACATTTTTCATACGCATAAAGTTTCCAATGAGTTTTCTAACTGCTAGTAGAGTAGTCATTTGCATTCTGCACGTATCAGTGCTAGTAGCAGACATATGCATGGTTTCAGCCACAGTGAAATATTGTGCAGCTTCTCGTGTTGCATGTAATAACGAAGGAACAAGGGGACTGCCCTCTTTGCAATTCTCTTGAGTTACAGCAGAGTATAGGTTGGAGTCTAGTATGGTTCTGTATCAAATGGAGCAAGATGGAAAGGCTTGATTCTCGCTGTGCTGATTATAATCTCACTTCTCCGTTCAATTAAACCCTAGTGAGAATGGAGGCATAGGCCCCAAAAGTACTTTGTATAACCATAATCTGATGCTATTAGCATTTACATGAAAAGACTAGATAGTTTTATTGTTTTTGTTATAAACAGTGTTTATACAACCAAAAGAAGCTTATGCTGAATGTGCAGATGAATCTAATTACTTTTGCCTAAATTAAAAAGTAGGAGAAGTGGACACAGAGAGGGAAGTAACTTTCACCGGAAGAAATGGAAAGATTGCAAGAGGATCTAGAGAAGGAATTTAAGTCACCATTCAAGTCTGTAGTCACTACTAACAATGTCTCTCTGTAAGATCTCTCTGTACAATGAGACAGAATAACTTATTCTACTTATTTACAGTTACAGGACTTGAAATAAAAGATTAAATTATCTTTTTTCTGCAGTGCAAGGACATATACAGTAATTTATATCATCGGAAAACAACTATATGAAAATTACTTTATATGGCCATGTTAACTGTTGGTTAATGTCGTATTAAAACTGGAAAAAATAGCTATTCTTTCCATGCAGAGAGAGGAAATACCTGTTCTTTCCATGTGTCACTTTTTTGTAGTTTTGTAATTTTGAATAACTGTTATTATTGCTATTTACCTCTTTCACACTCTTGTTTCTTTTACCAAAAGGAGACTAATAAGATGAACATGGTAACACGTAGAAAACTTTTTGCAGATAGAACATGTGGCTGCTTCATGATCTCCACAAGTTGGTGGCTTCCTCAGCAGTCAACGTCTTTAAAACCACTGTCCTGTGAGGAAGGTCAAGAGAGAGTTCTGTTTCCAAATTCAGCACAAGGCAAACGTTTTGAATGTTGACTTCTGTAATTCTGCAGATGTTGATGTGATCCCACTTGATGCTGGCTGTTTATGTGGGTATCCTAAGACATCCTTTGCCAAAACCCTTACACACTAGATTTTACTATGTATTTGGCATCCCCTTTGAAATTGCACATACAGAATAGAGCAGCTAACTTTCCTGATTAACCCCCCCACACACACTTTTCTGTAAAAGTGTTAGTGATACAGATCACGTTTCTAGATTAAAAAGATATTTTGGCTAAGATTTCACAGAATCAGTAAGGTTGGAAGAGACCTCTGGAGATCATCTAGTCCAACCTCCCAAAGATTTCCTGGTGCTAGTTCACAGGGGCTTGAACCAAGGACCTTCAGCATGTAAAGCACATGTAATAACCACTACACTTTCCCTCTACCAATGAAAACATCCCTGCCTCACTTGCTTTATTAATGAGGTTATGTATTTATAACTAGTGAACCATGCATTGAAGAAAAATCTTCAAACTGCATCAGAACAAAGTTGACACGGTATATGGTGCTTTAAACTAATCACATTTTATGCACTTTGTTGTCCTAACTTTATCTGAATAACTGTCTCTTTTTTTCTCCTTTTCCCACTGTTCATGTCCTACTAATATAAAATTTGCTGAATCAGATGGCAAGGGAAATACATGCTTAAATTCACAAATTTGTATTCATTCTCCCAGTGTGATCTGAATTATGGTCTAAATAATGTGGATGAAACACCCATTCCAAGAGCTGGCAGGATTTCTCCTTTACTTTGGGAAAGTGCATTTACATATTTTTAGCAAAAAATACAGATCATATCTGTCTACAGTCATAAAATGTCTAATTATATGCTTTTCATCTCTGCATGGGAAACAAAATATTCCCTTCTCAACTGCAGGTCCTAGCGGTTATGTTTGTATGATAAACAGAACATTAGTGTAATTGTCAATTTTGGCTGTGCTACGATGCTATGGAAAATGGCTGTGTTTTCAGTGTAACTGAGCTTGGAATATTTAAATGAGGAAGCAAAGCATAGTCTTTTCATGGTTATGTTATAAGAGCCAGAATATCAGCAGCAGTGAGGGTGATGTTTAAATCAGACATGTAAGGGACTGCCTATACTGGATTGCTCCCTATTTTTTGAGCAGCTGGTTCAAGAGTAAAAAGTATCCATTTCCAATATGTACTTGCTATGTACTTAAAGCTGGGCATCCAACAGCTGCATTAATTACTTGGCAGAGATTTTTATGTCAGGCTTATTGACAGGAAATTAGTTGAAAAAAACCATGGGAAACTTGGGACAAACTATGAACTGTTGGAAAAAGCAATGTTATTGCAAGTATCACTTCAGTCTCTTTAAAGAGTGGCTCCCTCAGCCTCAGACTTCACACTGTAACCTAATTCTGTAACCTGGAAACAACATTCCTTATAGTACTTACGTGAAATGTACTTTACAGATTCTTGAGGTATAGACAGGAAAACATAACATAAATTGAATTTTATGGTGTATCTCAAGGTGTGTGGATAAGTACAAGAGGTGAAAATCTATGTCTCCGGCTCTTTAGTGGGTGTAAAGGGTTGTTCCAAGCAGTTCCTTACAAACAAAGGGGTATGAAAAGAGCTGTGTGAAAGCCCACGTCCCTCCCTGGCTGTTCCCTCCCTGCTGCGCACTGTCCGTGGGCCCTGGGGACCGCGGTGTGCGGAGGGCTGCCGGGAGCTTCTCTGCCAGGTGAGCAGTGAGGGCCAGGGGCACCTTTCGGCATTCTTGTGTTAACCCAGGATGAGGTAATAGGACTTGGATCTCTGACTCTTCCTGAAGCTCTGGCCAGGTCACTGGTGTCAGAGTGAGCCAAAGTCAAGTTCAGGCTAGGACACCTTCCAAGCAGAGCTGAAGGAAGGTCATTAGGAATCTCAGAGTTCATTATAGTCTAACCTCTGAATTTCACACTCCAAGGAAATTACCTTCCTGTTGTGGAGGTTAAAAAGCTCTTCTGATGCAGAATATTTTTGCAGTGTGTCATGGCTGATATATAGAAGGGAAAAGGATAAAATACAGGAATGAAATGGTCTAATTTCTTTCACATGGCCATCCGAGGATCAGAGGCCGACTTCTGTTAAACAGTGGTTTTGATTTTTCCTCTCAACTTACTGCAGATCGAGCAATCTTTTCAACGCTCATTTGTCTGTCAGGCATATCACTTGTCTTGGAGCTAGTAGATGGCTTGAGAGTCATGATCCTCCCCCCCCCCCTTTTTTCCTTTTTGCTATAATGCTATTTCTACTCTGTTGCTCCTGCTTTCAATTTGGACTCGTTTCCCTTCCCCTTCTCTAGGTGCTGCCCTGAATTCGATGGTCAAACTTTGCTAAGAGATGTCTCTGTCCTGCCTCCCCCCTAAGCGACTGCCTCAAATGAGCAGAAAAGGGTGGATAATTGGCTATTGGATTCCAGTTAGTGAAGGTCAAGGTGGTCTCTGCCTTGCCTAGCCTGTACTTGTCATACAACTCTCTGGTATTACAGAGTTTATTCGAGCCTATAATCAGCTGAGGTTCACTGAGATGGAACCTTCTGCTTCGCTGAGTGGTTTTTCTGCTGCAGTGCAGCCAGGGTTTGTCTGCTCTTGAGAGCTCAGACAAAATGTCTGCAGATTTTATATGCTGGATCCATCATACTTTTATATTCTAGATTAAAATATCTTCCTCGTGTTTTTTTTCTTCTAGAGCTCATCTCAGAAACCAGTACAAAATACCTGAGATGAATTACAGTACGTTAAGTCCAGTCAGTTTCTCTCAACAGTGAGTGTTACGGTGAGTACTTCTGGAGAGTATGGTTTAATCCTTTGTCTAACAAGAGAGGTCTCCAGAGTTTTAAAATGAATTGCAACCAGTGTTGACCTGTTTCTTTCAGCATCTGTGAATATATAACTATCAAGTAATGAGTACAGCATTGCTAAGGGCTAATTTTTCCTTACTCCTTGATCCAGCTCACTGACTACAGAAGTATAATGCAGCCTTAAGACAACACAATTTTGTGCTTATATGTAGGAATATGATGAGTATTTAGTTGCAGAATCGTTCTGTCAATGGTACGTTAGTACTCCCAAGTGAGCATGTTATGAGGCTTACTTAGATGGCTGTGACTGAGTGGAAATTGGTTTGAAATGGAACTCTGCTGGATGATTTCATGAGGCTTGAAAGATTCCGTAAAGTCTAATAATGAATTTCACAAGAATGAATTCTTGAAAGTTGTATTTAATGTGTGTCTGGCCTTGGCCAAATCAAATGCAAACCTTACTCCTCCTTGCGTGTTTGAGCTAAATGATCTCTAGAGAAGAGAATATAAACCACTTTGTGCATGTGGTTTTGACAAAAGCTGGTCTCAAGTATCTGCTTTTTGTGACTGGTTCAAACTAGGTTTTCCGTTTTCCTGAGGTTTTATAGTAAAATAGGAGAAAATCAGTTAGATTTTAGGTTAGAAAGACTGGGCAAGGAACTTCAGGATTTTAGTAAAGGACCACGCGCTTCAAAAGGTAAGAGACTAGGTCATCACCAGTTTTTCAGACCTTGGCAATAACAGACAATTTTCTAGATAAAAATCTCTGGCTGTTTCTCCATACCATGCTATTTGAAAAGTACTGAAATAGATGAGTTGAGTTAGAAAGTTTCTAAATAACAGGTTAAGTGCTAAAACGTCTGATCCATAGCCTGCAGCAGTTGATGAGAATTTGGGGTGAGGACTTCAGACTTTCTGCGTGGCTGCTGCTCCTGCAGTCACACTGCCTTATAGAGTGGAGTTCTTTTCCCTTTATCTGACTTAGAGTGCAATTCTCTTTTTCAAAGAGATTTTTCTTGGAACATGGAGGAGGAAGTACTTATTACTGCTCTTGTTGATATTAGCTACTTTTATACAAGGGTTCCTCTTCCAATTTGAATTTTGGTCTGTGAATCCAACTTCTGACCACTGATTTCTTGAAAATACAATTTCACAGTTTAGTGGATTGTTTCTGAGCCTCTAAATATGTTTTTAAGGAGCTTTTTAGGATTATGGGATTTTTTCGGATTCTTCATCTGCACTTCACCCTTCTGTCCCTGGGGCCTATTATTCTTTGCATTTCCAAGGACAGCCTCTCAAAAGAATGTATGATATTTCGCTTTTTGATTTGTTTCCGTAATTTTAAATTGGAAGATGCAAAGTAGCACTTTGGTTGAGCCCTGGAGATGAGACAAGTGAGAACAAGAACCAAAAAGATTCTCCCAGAACATTTGTTGCTGTTTTAAGAGTTATTGGATGGAAGAAATTAAATAATGTGGGCTTTACTGAAAGACAGCTTAGCTGAAAAAAAAAAAAACAAAAAACAAACAAAAAAAAACCATCCCCAAATAAAAAACTCCTCTTTAATTAATGAGTTCAGAGCCTTTGTCAGTGTGGAAATACTCATTCTTTAGTTGGATATGAAATTTTTATTTCAAAGATGAGAAGCTGAACTGTTGCCCATGTGTTTACTTCGGCTTAGTATGAAACTCAAATCTCCTACATCTGTTTGGAGCTATTGTAATGTGAAAGATTTTGTTATAAAACAAGTTAACAATTGTTCAGTTGCTGAAAGTCCCCTCTGAGAAGGGGTAAGAAGTATATGCTTTGCTTTAGGGTGAAAGGGAACAGCTCTCTTTCCAGAACAGAACGTTGGTTTGAGCCTGAAATTCCTGGAAGGAGATGCCTAGTGCTTCATTAACTCCCTCTGTTCCCAGGACACTATACTTGAAAAGAAAGCGAATCAGGTTTAAAATAAAACAGGTTGTACATCTTTGACTTTTCTTTCTTAAGACTCCTCTCATTTGTTCTGTGAGAGCTGTCTACCATTAAGAAGTTACACTGACTCATATTTTTCATTTATTCAATTGAGTGTGAAGCAAAGGTCTCTATTTTCTGCTGCCCCTAAATGAAAAAGCTACGTATATTCTAAACCAAGGTCTGATGCGAACTATAGAAGATGGTTTCTGAGTGTTTTTTCTTTACAAAAAAGAAGATGCTAAGTAAACAAGTGGCTCTAGTCTGCTCCTTCTTACTTGGTAGCAAGACACAGATAGAGGTGTAAACTGCATCTTTTCAGAGACTGTGGTAAATTCTGTGCAAAATTTTTATTATGAATTTAGCTGAACAAAAAAACCTGATTCATAGGCTATGAGAAGGATTGCTGGGTGCTTTGATCTCTTTGAACTCTACCACCGTGGAGTCAGAGTAGAGGAAACAGCAATGATAATTCAGTACTTTAAAGTGCAGAACCTTTCCTACACAGCCATCATTCATGGTCTCTGCAAGAAATCTCTGTATCTCTGCATTGTCAGTGGATTCACTTACTCATGCTTTGGGAGGAGCAGAAGAGGAAGGGAGAGAGTCAGAACAGTTCAGTGTACACAGAAATCAATGGAAAGACTCCCATTAACTTTAGTGGATTTGGGATTTGGAATTTAAACTCTACTATACAGTTTCTTCAATAAAAGACCTTCTGTTTTTCTACTTAAATTAAAGTCCTTGAAGGCAGAAATGAACTTCCCTCTAAAGGTGCTTATGCTGTGGATTTATTAAGGTTGCATTAAAAGCAGTCAGCTCTGTGCTTTTGATGCATTAACAGCTGCTAGTTGAATAAGGTTGTATGTTTGGGTGGAAAAGAAAACCAGAGATGTGCTACAGACAGTGCCTGGGCTGGTAATGAGAATAGCAGTTTGTTGGGATTAGCAATGCAAAAAAGGTTCCGGTTAATGAACAATTTTGGCAGTTGCAGGGCTGATTATTGCAAGACTGTTCATGCTGTTATAACTTAATTGTTTAACTTGACTGTCCATTATCAGCTCAGATTTTGAGAGATTTATTGTTCTATCAAAACATTACTTCCAAGCTAAGTGTTGGCATGGAGGACCCGCAAGCAAGGACGTTCCATTATGCAATGTATTTGTGTTTAATATGGAGAAACTGTAAAGGAAGCCAGGAGCCATGTTTCCTTAGGCCTAGCTAAAAATCTATGCTATCTTATTTTTATCAGAATCTTATCTCGAGAGAGACTACCTGGCGGTGGCATAGTAAAATCCCTACATGCTAGTGATCCCTAGCACACTAAAACTGAACACAAATATCCCAAAATAATGCTTTGTTAAGCAAAATCAGAGTATGATCTATGGGACTGAAAGATCTTGAATTTGGAGCGAAGATTTCTCTTGACTTCTATTTCCCACACTGATTTTGCCATTGAAATACTTCCTTCCGACTGAATTGCACAGTCCCGTATAATTGTGCTTTGAACCAACAGTCCCAAGTGCCCACCTTCCCGCTGCAGCAGATGGTGCGGGTAACCTGGCCCCGTTTTCACAATCAGTGAGCAGCTCAGTGCTGCCAGGTTGTTGGCTGCTGTAGAGGCCTTGTGGTGGTTACGGGTTAGCTGTAGAGAATGATGCTCCCTGACAATTAAGTGGCACAGTTGGTATTAAGCAAATGTGAATATTATTGTCGAGAAAATGATGCAGGAATTTAATCAGTGTGACTTCCTTACTGCTGTGAAATTATCTGTGAAAATAGCAGCTCGACCTGGTGCTTCGGTAAACTGCATGCATTATTCCACTGGATGGTAGATTCCAGTTAAAGGACCTACTTTGGCCCTGGTGCAGAGAGGGTTTGCTGCCCCCTTACCACTTCTCTCTCTATCTTAATGTGTGAAGGTAGTTATTTTATAACATACTTTAGATTAGAGTTGGCTAAAACATGATAACTTGCTTTTGTTGGCAGCATTGTTACTAGGTGTCAGTCAGGTTTGATGTGGCTCATGGTGCTGTGGTGTTAACCAAGGAGTTGGTCTTGTGCTGGAGCAGCTGGTTTTCGCAAATGACATCACTGGGAATTTCGAACACCAGCTTTTTGCTGGATCCTAACCCCTTTGAGAGCTGTTGGGTACTGAGAAAAATGCTGCAAATGGACTTCATTATGGTTGTGGGAATGACTATTGGCTAATAAATATCCCAAATAATTTTTCACTGTTACCATTCAGGTTGAATTAAACCCTTAGAGTTTCCTGTATAAAACACACTACAAACGCAGATAGTTTGTCCTGAGCGGCAGTCTGTTGTAGTGGGTCACAACCACTAAGATGTATCAATGTGAAAAGGCATTGCAGGTCCTCTGACACACTGCTGCCTCTCTGCCAGCTCCAGAGACAATTTGAAGGGGAATTTCACTCCATACTTCTTCTTGCCCCTGCTCGGTGGACTATTCCCTTGCCTGTCTTTGAAGGCAAGCTGTAGAGAGGATCAGCGCGGTGCCAAGAGGTTTGATTCCAGCTCTGGTTGGGTGGAAGACAGGGATAAGCAATGGTCCTGAAAGGCTGGTTTTGCCCTGTTTCTGCCATGATCAGAAGGAGACGAGGTACATAGAGCGGGAAAGAGATGAGGTAGAAAGGCTAGATTACAGAAGGAAAGGAGTACCTATGAAGCCCATATAAAATAGGTCAAAAACCACTGGTATGTAACACTGAGGAGGAGATGTATTAAAAGCATCACACCACTGGAAAGCCAGGATGGGTGGCCAGCTTTCTTACTTGAAATCACAGTTCAGCACTAGGTACTGCTGCCTCCCAGTTTCAAGTGCCTATTCTAACATTTCAGCCATCCTGGAGGTTCATATTGCTGCCACACCACCTGAATTATGCATTGCACATAGCTGGTCATGACTCCTGGCCTGGTCAGACTCTGTTTTAACTTGTCCGTTCATGTAATGGCCCTGTACAAATATGGAAGATTTGTGTATGTCATGGCCATAATATATATTTTCTCAGCTTTATGAGACACGCAGACTGCACTGTTAGCTCTATTTTGATGTAGGGATTTTACTTATGACTGCTGTGTATGATATGGCTGTCAGCTTTATAGAACAGCTTTTGATGTTGCATCAATACTTCGTTCAGTGATCAATGTAGAAGGCTGGTACTGTGTATTTATCGAGTGATAGAGGTCTGGAGCATCTCCAAGTTATTCAGTGAGGGCTGCCAAACGGTTTCCACCGTTGTATTGGAGCTGAGGCCAATGGGACTGGAGAGAAAAAGCTGCAGGAATAACTGCCCTGTATGTGGAGGTGACAATACAATAGCTGGGATTTTAATGAGTGCCTGGTGTTGGCCTAACCCTCTTCCCCCAGAGCTGCTTCTGACCTTGGTCCTTGCCGCCACTCAAGAGGCTCACATCATAGCTTGGTCTGATCTGTTCTCCATTTAGGCAGTTGTTGCCTTAGCAGAAGCTGCTGGATGCTATGCTGCTTTTAAAAACAGTGAGCTGGTTAGATGTCTCATGGCAATTGACCTCTAGAAAATCTGGTTGCAGAGAGAGAAGCCAGTGGGGTGTCCTGCAGGGGCTAACCATTGATAGGCCATTTGGTGAGTTCTTGCAGGGTGGCTCGCGCTCACGTGCTCTGCCCCAAAACACCTTTAGCACTTCCCGTTCTGTACGGGGCTGTATACAATAATTTTCTTTGCCAGACTTCTATATTCATGCAGGACATTACAAACTTTTAGCCACAAGGGCACTGTTACAGTGCAGCTGTGCTGTGGTAATAAGTTAAATAGTTCTATCGGATTTGTGTTTTGTTGCCGAAAGCGAACGCATTTGCATAAAAGATGATCGTTGAGACAGACAATGGTGTTTAGTAGATATGCTAATTAATATCTAACAGCTATTTTCTTTAATGAAATTAACTGCAGAAATGTCTTAGCTATTTGAATGTTTTTAATCAAGTCACACCTCTGTTTCTTTTGCAAATTATACCAGAGATAATAATCAAAACACCAGGCAAGTTTTCTGCTATGGAATATGCTGAAATTTAATGAAAATATAACAACTGTCCTATTCAAACTAATTTAGGTGCTTATTTCAGACACTTCATTTAATGTGTTAGCAAAATAAATTGTATGTAATTGTAAACAGCATCTCTGCAGTGTGGGTTACTGAATAGGGTACAGAAAGATGGAGGCTGTTGAAAGGATAAAAGCCCACTTGAAATCTTGTTAATTTAAATAGTTTCTGATAATCACATTGTCCAAGGAGATTCCCCTTCCTAGGCCAGTTCTTGTAACTTTTAATTCTTTCCTTTTTCCATGGCTCCACAAGCCCTGGAAACTGTTTGACTGAAAGCACAGAAAGGCAGCTGAATCGATGCACTGAGCAGGCATTAGGTGAGCGTATACTGCCTTCCACACTCAGGGTCTGAATTTCAAAGTCACAAACAAATCCTTCAAAGGAGTAAACGTGGGGTTACTCTAACGGCCAAGTGGACTCTTTTAGAAAGGCTAGATGGCTTTGCAGCAAAAACGAAATGCCGGAGTCTAAATGCCAAAGTTATGGTACTGAAAAAAGACCATTAGGCCGGTGTGACAGGTGACAATTTATACCTTCCCCACGGACAGACACCCTCACTCAGTTCTGCACGAACCTGCAAACGGGGACCTGACTCTTGCCCCAGATGCAGCAGTGCAACGCTGTTTACTCTGAAGGGGTGGCTCCTGCTTATACTTTGAAGAGAGAAACAGGCATCGTGTGACCAGGAGGCTCAATGGTTTTTTGCGTTTCAGTGCAAAATACACTCCTGAATTTATTGGGAGCCTCACTGACTCTTTTCTCCTGAACAGGAGTGAAAGATTGTGCAGGGATTGGCAGCAGTTCGTTGGCTTGGTACCTTCAGACAAAAGGGCTTGTTGCTTGCTGTTGTTCTCTCAGGTGAAAGAGACCAAAATAAATTAGCTGCTGTAACACCAGAGCTCAGCTGGTACTGTGCAAGTCACAGGTTTTAAGGCAGGGACAATTCTAACTGCCAATGAAGCAGATTTAAGTCCTCTTGCAGGTGAATATTTGGAATGATCTAGCAGGAGGGAGGCTGCTTGCTAGGGGTACTGGGTCTAAACTATAGTGAGACCCTAGCGTGGGGTGAATTTCCCAAACCCTCTCTTCTTTTTCTGGTCAGCAGTGCTTGCTTGACCTGTCCCAACAAGCACAGTCAAGGCTTCCTGAGCAGCTGCAAATGGCAGGGTTGAACAAGCAGTTTCATCATGGATCAAGAGTCTGCTGTTTTTCCCATAGGTGAGATGGGGTGTAGTACAGTCCCACTGCCTGGTCTTGAAGAAGGCTGGTGCATTTACTTACTTTACACGAGAGTGTTGGCTAAGCACGTCTGCTGCACCTAATGGTGTGTCTTGGGTGAATGTCTTTCTTCTTATTACCTTCTCTGACCAGACCAGCTTGCACAGAATCCTAGGAGGAGCTCCCAAAGGGTCTCCCTGGTGCTGCAGTTCCCTTACAGCTCAGTGATTTGGCTAGATAACAAACAAAGCTACCCCAGGCCTGAGCTGCTGCTCGCACGTGCTGAACTGGGGCAAGGAGATGGCAGTGCCCCCCTCTCTCTCAGATGGATGTGCACCCTCGGCAGAGCTGGGAGGCAGGCCTGCCTCTGTGGTGAATGCTGTGAATTTGTTTGCCCTGCGTGCCTCTCCTTGGCCCAGTGATCTCCGCCTGGAGAGGCAGCCATGTTGGCCTAATGTGAGTCTTTGTCCCCATCTAGTGTCTGGACAATTTAAAAGGTGCACACATGAGTGCGGCTGCAGGTGCTTTCCTTGGGCTCCGGCCCTAGAGGCACGGCTTTCACTGGTGAAACAGAGGAGTCAGCGTAACCTAACTCTAACTCTGTATCCTGGTAGTACCAGCTGGGAAAGAACGTTATGGAGGGAGGAAATCCCTTTGAAATGTTTACTCACAGAGTCCCAGGACAGGACAAGTAGCAGATGGGCAGCCTGTTTGTCGGAAGCAGACCTCAGACTGCTGAGGCTAAGCACAGTTACCACAGTGGAGCGTAGCACAGCCGTTGAGGCACGAAGGCACTCCGCGTTAGCGAGCAGGTCAAGATGTGGCAGGGGCTGCCCCAGTTAGTAAGTCACCATAAACGGAGGCTATCCAGTAGAAAGAAATACCATAGCTCTTTTATGGTGACAGTACCGCTACTCTGCAGAAAGCTGGTGCCACGTGTCAGTGAGCTACGTTTTTCCTCAAAGGTTCACTAAGTTGCTGTGGTGTCCTAGGTGATTCCTTCAGTATCTGCTGTGACTGAACTACACATTTACAAAGTGTTTCGCAGAAGGTGACATTCAACTCCCTTTCAAAGCTTTGTGCAGCATGGTCAGGAGCAAAAGATAGGCCCCCAAATTTACTTTTTGTCTGTAAAATAAGCTGAGACTTTGACAGATACGTTGAGTGAAGAGACACTTTTTACAGTTACCATTTTTGGTGGTATAATTGTACTCAGTCGCAGAGTTCCTGAACCAGCATTTAAAAGCCTAGTGCTATTTTGGAGAAATCTTACGTCAGCATAGCATTTTGCTGACCGCTCAGAACAGCAAGTACATCAGGAGAGCGCGTTACGGTACTTACCTCAAGCCAGTGCATCACCAGTAGGGCTAACAGTAGAATGATGAGGAATCTAAGCTCAGGGTTACTAAGTTACTTGGAGAGGGAGTGGAAGAGTGAATCATGCAAACACCTTTTAGATCATATCCTGCCTTAAAACTTCGATGATTTTTATAGACCAGGAAGAGATACACGTTTTTAAAACAGGAGGTATCACACAGTACAAGAAACCCACCCAATGCCAGGTGGGAATTCTGTGGCAGGACTGGGAAAAACACTCAGCTCTCCTATGGCTCGCTATCACAGCCACAAATCTATTTTCTATATTTTCCTATCAGATTATTATTATTCTCAAGAATTTCAGCTACATTGCTGAGTTTTTCACTTGCACCTCTTGGTCCAAGGAATGAGTATGCTGTGAAGATGTATATCAGCAGATACTTCCTCAGTCACACCATGCTTTCAAACCAGGGAAACAGTCCCTGCGACTAGAGTTGGCCTTTCAAGTCTCCTTTAGGCTTGTTACATGATTTCAGACCTTAGTACTAGATGGTTCTTTTTTTTTTTTTTTTTTTTTTTTTCTCAGAGCTCAGTTCTCCTGGCTGAAAGATATGCACATGAAGGGATAGTTAAAACTGAGAGGCAAGGGGAGCCTTGGTCTATAAATACTTCTTCATTGGCTGCCATTTGCAGGCCAGGATACAGAGCTTCTGATACAGAGTTGTTCAACACTGCCCAGCATCAGGATACTCCAGATTTACTCCTAGTCTTGCAATAAGCCTCTAAGTGACCTTAGGCAAATCACTTCAGCTCGTGAGTATTCCTTTAGTTTTGGCTATTTGTGGCAGTTTCCTGAAGGGTCTGTTTTTTCTAGCTCTTCTTTACAGAAGCTGCTGTGAGGTGGGTGAGCTTAAAAGGGTTTTGAAGATCACTGTATATAGGTGCTAGATGCTGAAAACTGTATAGAACAAGTAATACAGGAAAGAAGGGTTTCATCTTGGTGAACTGTAAGCTACCATAAAAATCACATAGTTCTACTGTGGGCTGCAGCTGCTGGCTTGTGGTATTTTTGAAGAGTAGGTGCAGAGATTAACAAATGTAGCAATTTCTTCTTCTGTGTCTTAGGCACTTCTATGCTAATGGGGTTCCTTCTGCAAAGGGAAGGCAATCCTCCTCCATGAAGGTCTGTAATTTCCAGCAATATGCTCAGCTGATCTGAATTTACTTCTGTTGATGTATTCTGGCTCAAGATCCTGCTCCAGCAATTATGCCTTCTTTTTAGGGGTGCCAACCTCAGGGACTGGAAATAAAAGAAGAAATACAAAGGCTAGTAACTTTTTATGGCATGATGAGGTGAAGGAACACAGTTGTGAGAGAAGCTTTACCGGAAGCAGAGAGCCCAGAATGCTTTCAGCTAAGGTGTTCTGGAGGCTTTCAGGGTGGTTTTTACCAGACACAGCCTAGCATGCTTTGGTAGATTTTCACCTACTAGACTGCTTGCACAGTGGAATTAATTTGAGTCTGCTAATTATGTTCGCAGTAGCTACTGCAATTTGGAAAAGGGAGTACTGCTGAGATGTCAGCACATATAGCACCATTCTGCGCAGTCAGTGGTAGAGTTGGATTTTTATTGACAGAATTGGTGCTTATTTTTACATTTGGACATATTCAAATTTTCCTATGGCTAGATAAAAAAAAAAACCTCTTTTATCTTTTACACTTAACTAATTCTGCAAATTGTTTAATATAAGCATAAAACACTCATCACAAATACGTATTCAGTTTAAAAGGGTATAGTAGGTATAAGCCTTCCCTATTTCTGTTGAATAATGTTATACCTTGCAAATAGCTCAATTGATTTCACAGGAACTATTCACAGAATAATACAATATTTGATCCAAGGAAAGTGTCATTTATCTCTGAGATGATTTCATCTTTGATTGTAATCTTCTTTTCATTTATTTCTAAAAAAATAATTTTCTAGCATATGTTCAACGAAACAGCTAATTTAAGTGACTCTTGCACTATCTGCATTAATAAAGAGCAAATTTCAATTTGTAAATGAGTCTCACTGGTAATCAGATGCTTCATTTGGAGAAATATGATGCGGAGAAACAGAGCTAAAGTAACCATTGTCTAATCAGAATCAAATTGCCCTCTGGAGCAGCCTACTTCTCGCCATTCTTCCTCCAGAGACCAGTGTCTGAGCTTTGCTCTTCATAACCCCACTGAAGCTATGCAGTGTGGGTTACCCCTATCCATCAGTCAGAGCACATACAACAGGAGACAGTCATTGCACTGAAAAGGTTATTAGAATACAGCATAAAAGGAATAAGACAAGGAAGTATCACCTTTTTAAAGAATCTAGTACAAGCAGATAACTTGAGTGGTTACTTAAACTCTGAGTGTTTCAGGAATAGAGGCAGCTCTCCAGCAGGAAAGGATTGAGCCTAAACTGAACCCCATCTAATGCCTCTATCCACAAAGCCATCCCTTAATGTGACAGCATGTTATATACCGGTAGATAGCGTTGTAAACTTTGCCAGAGCTCAGGGACTTAGGGTACATCTGTTATGTCTCTACAATGCCTGTGCAAGAACAAAAGCAACAAACACTTAATGGGACCCAGAGAAATTGGTTAGGAAATTTCAGATCTGATGTATGCTTTAGAGAGAGAGTGTAAAACCTACTCATCAGACTTTGACCTTCTTATCACTCTATATGGGTAGTAGATCTTGCATGGCTCAATTCTATTATAAATGTTATGAATCCAAACTGAATTGAGATGTACTGATACTGGCCCAGCGAGAAAATTGCTCATTCACTCTCTGTAACTCTTTGTCATAGTATGTGAAAAGCACTATATAAATTGCAAGTAATAAAGTACAATGCAATGTGAAAAAATGGGCTGGTGGAAAGCATATCAGGCTGCAATTGGAAACTAGAGTGCATCAAGCAAAGGTGATGATGCCTGGAGTTCAGCTCTGCCTGGTGCGATACACTCGACTGCAGAATCAGTAATTTCGCAAAACAGTTTGTATGGCTCCTCTGTGGACTGTAGTGAAACCAGCAGTGTTCCTGGAAGCTGAAAAATGAATCATTATTTTCCATGGTTCCTGTTTTATGGTCCTATGGAGTCTTTCCTTAGTCACAAAGGGCTGTTTTATATAGGAATCCTTTACAGTTCATTAGGTGGTTAAGATGAAATTATATAACGGCTAACATTTAAAAACTGCACAAGATTCAGAAGGAGTGCTGAGAGTGAAAGGAGGCAGTTTTGATATGAACCCAGTGAGGAACTTTAATGAAATTAGTAAAGGCAACATAGTGTTGAATTAGGCTGTGGAACTCAGTGCCACAGGGAGCTGTTGAAGCTGGGAGCTCTGGAGATCAGCTATTGATCTAGTTTTCAAAATATATTCACTACTGTGTTGTTAATTTTTTTCTTAGAGGGATATTAAGCCACATGCCTACAATTTTAATAGGCCTTATGTGGATCAGTAGGTATTTATGGAGAAAGCAGAAGAGTCCTCATCTTCCAGTTTCTTGCAGTTACTTATGTTTTCTTCTGAGACTTCAGTACTAGCCTCTGAGACCTTTAGACCTAGGCTAGTTTGACACTGCTATATTTAACATATGTGTTATGTTACATACTTTTCCTGTGGAAAAGTTCCTGCTTTTCTTGAAAATCTTAAGACTTTTTCTGTTTCGTGTGATTTTTTTTTTCACCTTTACTGATCCCAGGCCTTTCTTCTACAGTTTCACTCTGGTGTCACAAGACACAAGAGTCAGGGTGACTATGTGAATCGTAGTTTTTCCATTATCCTTAAGAGTGAGTGTCAGTTCCCGAAAAGGCTGTGCAAGCCAGCAACTTATTCCAGCCTCCTGCTAGATGAAAAGGCAAAGATTGTAAAAAAAAATTTTCTATTTTTTTTCTCTTTTAGAGACGTGACTACATCTCAAAGCTAGGAAAATTTTGGTTCAGCTTTAGTGATCACTTTGATGGTTGGTACTGACAGTCTGTATTGCTTTCAGGAACAAAATAACAACTGTCCCCAAGAGTGATGTTCGTTTGCCAAGTAGTGTTTTCCCTAGCAGTGTCTAGTGATAGGTTTTTTTCCCTATTCCTTATTCTCTGCTCCTTATTCACGTTTCATGTGTGGGTGTATTCTGAGACTACACTAGGTTTAGCAGCGAATACCTGGGAAAACATTAGTAGGGGTCATATGTGAAAATGCATAGGAGGAAATCACTAAATAATACTTAACTAAAACTGAAGATAATTTACTTTATGTTTGTGGTACCAGGAATGATGGATCTGTGATAGTAGGATAACAAGAAAAGCCCGTAGAATGTTTTAAGTTGGCAGTTGTGTTTGTTACTTATATACATAGTAGTATACTTCTAATCCAAGGGCATTTTGGATGGATCTTAGTGGATCAAGTTTTGTGGATCATCTTTCAAGACCTTGATTTTCATTTTAAATTCAAAATGATGCAGCAGAATTTTGAAGAGCAAACTATGCTTCCTCAGCTCTCTCACAATGTTCTTGCAGAGGAGTATGTCAGAAGAAGATCTGTTATTTTTAGGTGCCTAAGCGAATTTAATATCATGAAAATGTTAGCTTAGATGGTGAATGCCACCCCTGCTAATGAGAACTGTGTGGAAAATTGAGCCATATTTAGAATTCGCTATAGTGAAGCAGACAGTCTCTTGGGGGGGGGGGRGGGGGGAATAAACCGCATACATAATAGCTTAAAACCTTTGCCAAGATCCTTAGCATAAAAATTCTATCTTAAGTTTCCCATTATTTCCCTTTCAGCTACTTGTACATTGCTCTGTGAAGTGATACTGAAAATACTCACTTCAACACCGCTTTTAGAACAGGAACTGTCAGCTTCTTTGGTAGTTCAAAAATGCCTCTTGATTTGTTTTAAGATATGCTGCTCTTTCTACAAAGCTACCTGGTTGCTGACTCCAGCTGTGCTTGTTATGAATGAATATAAATCAGTCTTACCTATTTTTGAATACCTGTTTAAATGAAGTGTGCACCAGATTTCAGTCAACTGCAGCAAGGCCTTTGTATCAGAGACCTTTATTTTCAGTAGACCTGTCAGCATTGACCTAGTGTGGAATATATTGAAGCATGATAAACATCTCAAGTCATGTCTCCTGTATTGGTGTTTCTCCTCATGAGTTCTTCTGTATGTTCTTTGCTGGAAAATGATTGATTTCTTGAGATCTCATTCAATATTTGTGCAGAGGAGTTTGACAGGCTGCAGATGCAGTTTGCCCTACAGTGAAGTAGACAACTTCAGTTTCTCAAATTCTGGACACTAAACTGTGAGGACTATTGGCCCAAAGCTGGCCTGCATTGCAGACCTGAAGCTTCACCTTCCCACCCCCTCTACCGATCACTTCCAGAGCCTGGGGACATACAAGCAACACATCTCGAGGAGATTCCTTTTGGGGAATAGCTTGCCCAGTCTGTATTGTTCGTACTTAATGAGTTCATGTGATTGACTCTGCTGCAATTATTTCTTAGTGATGTATAACAAGTAGATGTTCTTACAGGCTTATAAAATGTTCCAGAGCTCCATTAATTTGGCCTTCATTAGCTATGTAATTTTGCTAATGATCCAGGATATTTAGAGGCATTATGTCCTATGAGAATTATGAGTTTGACTGTGAGACCTCACGGAAGAGTTGCACACTGCTCCATGCCATATTACTACCAGAAATTCGTTCTGCCCTGCTGCATCTAATTGTGTTTTTTACTTCTGTTCTGAAGTAGAGTCATCTCCTATTGATAAATGAATAATTATTTCATATATGAAATTGCACATTTAATGGAAGTTTGAAGTGTTAAATGATTAAATTTGTTAATTGTGTAATAGTGCCAGGCATAATGAAGCATATAAGCATTAAAACTTTTCCACTGCATTGCCTTTTAAATTCTCATGTAGTGTATTATATGTTCTTGTTGCCTTTTTATCAAGTGTTAATAATTATGGAAAACAAAGGTTAGAGTCTGGAAAGGAAGTGCCTTAACTGTGCAGATAACAGGAAGAACAACGATGTGTGTCACTGCAGACCCCAATTGCTATGGCAGGGTCAAAGTTCATTTGGTACCTGAAATACGTGGAGAAGGGACTGGCTAAGATGTACTCTACCACCTCTCCTTAGTTTTGTTATTTTTTGCAGTACAAAGTACTAAGAATTACAGAGAAAACTACAAAGAAGTGGTGTGAGGAACACCATAGCCTCTAGTTACATAGCCCTCAGCGTCCATCAGCCTGGAAGATTCGTATGTG
Source organism: Rhea americana (assembly GCF_003343005.1). Classification (NCBI taxonomy): domain Eukaryota; kingdom Metazoa; phylum Chordata; class Aves; order Rheiformes; family Rheidae; genus Rhea; species Rhea americana. Next base: position 780,064 of record NW_028186389.1, read on the forward strand.
ATCTGTCACATTTTCTTCCTGCACTGCAGCACCAGGAGGCAAACCCCATGTGTGACCCAGGCTCTGCTATACCAGACAGTGTGCTGCTTTATTTGTCTGGAAGCAAAAGGAAGCAAAGAGTTGTTTCTCCTAGTGATAGAGCACGAGGCCAAACCCCCATGGTCTGGTGCCAGTGTAGTGCTGGCTGGCGCTTGCGCAGGACTAACCACGGCTGCCTCCAGCTGACGTGGCTACCGTGGCTGCAGGGTAGCTCTGGGAACGTGCGTATTCACTCCACCTTGCTGGAGCATCTGGCAGCGCTGTGACCCTAAGGCTACGCAAGTGCCGAAATCCACCACAGGGAGTATCCACGCATGGGCCACTGTGCAAGTGGGGTGGAGACGTGACCAGAGAAATGCAAGAGGTGGGTGACAAAACCAGAGTCAGTGCCAAATTTGTGTCCCACTGCAATATCACGTTAGACCATGCTTTCAGCGTTTCCCTTGTCTGCGGCGTGCACCTGTAGGAAACTGGCCTTTGCGTTTAGGGTACAAGATGAAGGTTTCCAGAAGAGTTATTGCTACCAGCACTGCAGTAAGTCATCTTTCATAGATGAAGCAGATCAGGCAACATCATATCACTGTTAGACCAAAGTTAAAACAATCCTAGAGAAGCCTTAAAAGCCTCAGAAACTGTCTTAAGCATTATGTTTGAAAGGAAGGACATTTTGCTTCAAGATTATTATTACAATTTAGATGCTGTACATTGTACTCAGATAAAGAAGGAATTTGGCAGATGAGCTTTTGCCTCTGGAGCCCCCAGATGACTGGAACAAGCTTTCCTTTCAGCTTAAATCAGCAAACAGCGTAATCTCCTTTAAGCTTGGGGTTTAAATGGCTGTTTGAGGAAGGATTGTGCAAAATCTATTTCCAGTAATATGGTTACTGGATCTAAAGAGTATGTGTTGTTTTCATGAGATTTTGGACAGCCCTATGGTTTTCATTAAATTATTTTAAGAATGTATTCTGTGGTTGATGGTTTTCGCTTAATCTTTAGATATTTGAGCGAGTGGCTCTACTTTAAAACTGAAGGCAGCTCTTGATTCTTGGACACTGAATGCAGTAAACAGAGTAGCTGTCAATACCCTGACTAGTCCCTTCTTTTGGCTGTAAGAAAGGCTGTTGTGTTTGTCATGCCCAACAAGAGTCACGGTCAAAGTTTTATCTTGCGACATGTCTAATACCCACGGGAGAGTCATTGATCTTGCTAAGTCAATAGTACCAACCTTTCCCCCACCAACAAATCAAGGGCGAAGCAACCAAAGACTGACAGCAAAGGAGTAGGGGAGAGAGGAAATGGATCTGTGTGTTCCGATGAGATAGGGCTGATTGGGAAGTACCTGCTCCATCATTAGTCTTCTCTGCTGTTGTGATGCTCAGCAGTATAATAATATTCCTACTCTCCAATTGCCTGTTCTTTGTGTCAAATACAAGGTCGTAGGTGGTTTTAAAGCCACATAAATTAATGCTTGAAATATCTTACAGTTCCTGTAGAGGAGGAAACACATAGCCAAGAATGATTTTTTTAGCCAAGTTTGCAGTGGGAAGAATGCTAACTGGTAGAAGTATCAGTAGAAAAGAGGTTCCTGGAGAGCTTTTTTCATTTTTCTGTCTTTGAGGAGCTATCAGCTGGCTGCCTTACTGGCTGACTGGGGAAAATGTTAACTTTGCACTTGGATAACTCCAGTTATTTATTTAATGGTATTTATAACCATTCATTTGCTTTTTGGGGGTGACTGCAGCAAGCCTGGGCATGTGCTGAGCCAGCAGAGCTCTCCTGCTTTCTGGAACCACACTACATTTCTCTAGGTGGGATTATACTGTTCCATGAGGCATCCTACTTTGCTTGAAGCTAGCAGCAACTGTTATATCTAGGGTTGTGTTGCTGTGTCCTTAGCAGCGTGTCTTGCCTGGCATGTGTATTCAAGATGACTATTGCCTTTTCATTTTGACTGGAGCAGTTTGAGAATCTGGCTTTCGTGGAATAAAGGCCTGAGCATATTGTATTGCCCCCACTGTTCAGTGGCCGAGTCTGCTGTGTGACAGTATGGTACAAGCTAAGGCATTTGAGCTGACTTTTCTGATTTAACAGATGACACCACTCATCTCATAAGGTCCCTAGCTTTGTCACTTATTTCCTTGCTCAGTTAGTTCGCTAACCTTCTGGGCAGAATGGGAGACTTTTAAAGCTGTTCCAAGGTGCTAGGGGATAGCAGGAGGAGAAGCAGAATTCATCTGAGCAGAGGACGTTCCAGTCATCCAGTGGCAATGGTAAAGGTCAGACTATAGTTGTGATCTTCATGAGTGCACACACATCCCCTTTCCACTCTAGCTTCGTGCTGTTCATTTGTGCTGAGTTGTCCCCATTTGTGATGTATCAGCTGTTCTGCAATGACAAGTATAGTGGTTCTTCCTCTCCTCTTTCTCCTGGTTGCAGCCCTACTTCCTGCCATAGTGAGAGCAGGTATGCAGTGGCAGAATATCTGGTTTGGTTCCTGGGAATCCCACCTATTGCTACTCTTTTTGCTGACAAGCAATCCTTATTGGGACATCCCTTCTTTGTCAAACTAAGGCTTTCTAGAATTTCGAGAAAAATAGTTGAACATGAACATTGAACATGAATAGTTGCCTCTTCTTATGGTTCTTGCTGTATTCTAGTATGTATTTTCTGGGAACTTAGGATCTAGTGATCTAGCATGTCTTAAAAGTTACAGATAAGGATGATTCATATTAGTCCAAGTTCCCCATGATGCAATTTTGTTTAAAAAAATGTCATGTTGATGTCATTAAGAAAGCTTTAATATGAAACTAGGAACTTATAATAAGCTAGGAATAGAAAAGAAATTAGATCTTTTCATGTGAGAGATGGAATATGCTTAACAGAAGGAAGATACAAAACGCACTAGCAAATTCCACAGTAGAAGTGGTAAGGATGCATGCAGTAATCTCTTACTCTATGTTTGAGCAGGGTTCCTAGGCTTCTCCACTGCTATACACAGTCTTCCTAGTTCTTGCTCTTGAGCCATTTCCAGCTTTTTGGGCATAGTGTTCCTAAAAAAATTCCTCCATCTGTAGACCTCAGTGACAGAATTCTCTTGATTGGAGGCTAAATATTTGTGAATATTTATTAGAACTGCTATCAAAAAACTTTCCTGCAAAGCCATGGGCAATGCTCTCAAATGTCTGAGCTGTTTCTGCAAATAAAACATTACATGTTCTATGTCTTTACTAGAATAATAGACAGTGGTTCTACCTAGAAGTAAACACTGAAAACACATTTCTTTCCAGATGTCCACATCTTTATTGCTTTCAGTATCAGTGGGAGGGAGTATTTGTAGACTGCTGTTCCTTCTTTCCTGCCTTTCCCCCCTCCCAAGGTTGAAGGCCGAAGTTAGAACAAACTGCCTTGGGTAGTTCTCCAAGGAAAGATGGAGCAAATATATTGCAATAGTGTAGCAAAAATCAACTCATGATCTAGTAGGAGGAGAAATAGATTTTATTTTAAATCCAGTTCTCATAAGCACCCAGATGCTTGTGTCCAAGTGGGCAGGCTAGCATCTGGGCACCAAGGCACGTTTACCCACATGATCTGGCCAGGATTCCTGGGGACAGCACAGAGAATGAGGTGAGTTTGGCTACCAAGTCCTTGTCATGTCTCTTGCATCCTTCTAAGCCTGTCTGAGTATGTGCCAGGTTTGAGTGTGCTTTTTGTACCCTTCAGGAGCTGACAGTGATTGTGATCTTTTGTCTACCCTCTGTTGTGTCTCACCTATCTCCCTTCTTAGCATTTACTCACTGTTCTCATCTGGGTGCATTACCTTATCCAGGTGTCTGGCCTTGATTCTTCCATGGTCTTCCCACTGTCATTTATTAATGACTTGAGTCTGTATTTCAGTGTTGGTGTCTGCTTGTTTTTGTTTGTCCCTTGTTTTCTAATCTGGATGTCCCTGAGAACTTGACTATAGATTTGCTGAAATCTTCACAACCTGCTGTGAACATCTGCCACTCTTACATCCCTCTTACATCCATTCTTCTGTTGTTCCTTCTGCTGCTTCCACATCCATACCTTCTCATTTATTCACCATTCATGCTAGTCTTAACATATGTATTACATATATCTGCAAAGGGAATGCATTAGTTCTTTCTTGACTATCTCAGAGCTGTACTCATTTTGGTGTGGAGATGAGTTCACTCCCTTTCAGTGTATTGTGAATATGCCAAGCTGCATGAGCACTTAATTTACTTATCTTTTCATATTTTATATATTTAAGTGAATTGCTGGCATTGTGCAGATAGTATCTGTGGATGTTAACAATCGATCATGTATGGTTATGGAAATCTGGAGGAAATGCAAATGAACTGTGAATACTACTTTGTCCATAAGTAAAACTACTTAGCTTCAAAGCAATATTGCCATGGAAATTCTTCACTGATAAAGTATGTGAGTTTTTTTTTTTCATTTAGATTTCCTGATCCTTTGTATTTTAAGTTGAAAAGATGCCAGAGGAAAAAAAGCTATAAACTAAATATTGCATATTCAAAAGATGGTATTTTATTTCATCTTCTTAATTGCAAGTCTTTCCATTTACAGTGTACAGACATGAAAAAAAATATAATAAATCAGGAAAAAGGAATAAGAAATACTTTTGTTGACAAGACTAGCCAAATCCAGTGCTTACTGAAAACTTTTGCCTGTGTTTTGAGTTGGCTTTAGTCTTACATTTGTAAATGTTCTTTTGATCAATATTTCTCAAACACGTTCAGAAAAGTTTTTCTGAAGCACATTTGGATTATATGAGGTAAAGTGCCCCTAAAGGAGGGTATATGAGAGAAAGCATATGTAATTGATCTATACAAGTGGCACACCTGAAGTCCAGTCGCCGTGAATGCAGGATTTGGTGTGTGCTAATCAGGCAAGTACTCACTTTTCATTTGGGCTCTACGGCCAGAACACAGCTCCAGGCTACATCACCTGCACTAGCATTGCACTGAAGGAGCCCGTTTGCAGCTAGCTTAGATATTGCTATATAGTTTAATCATATCCTTAGACTCTTCCATGTATTAGGCCTAGGAATTGCTAATGATAGTTAGTAATTTGCACCTTGTTTTGCTTTTTTGAAACTATAATTCTGCAGTTATCACTATACTTGTATGATACCAGTTCACCCAACAGTACAGACTTCTAGATTAGTCTGGATATACTACAGTATTTCTGTGGGAGTAACCAAAGCAGCTGGTAGTGTTTCTTCTGGCAGAGTTTATGTTGAATCACGTTTAACATAACTAGACTAAATGTAGAGTTGGCATAAAGTTATTCTTTAAAGAATTGATTTTATTTTAGGCGAATCAGCAGAATGTAACTGTACCCATTCAGTGCTTTGCGTCAGTGACTGCAGTGCTATGGAACTGTTAGTAGGTATCTGCAACTGCATTTACCATCTCCTGGAATGACAGTTTAGTATCATAATCTCTAAACGCTGTCAAACTCTGTGTTCTGGATCTAACTCAGAGATTGTTGCATGAAACTCTACTACAGAGTTACACATACTGTATCAAGCTTTTTGTCCCATGCTGCTATGGGATCTGTTCTCTGTGTGGAAACTTCTTACATAGTCATCCAATCTTGAAATGGATCCTGGATGCAGAATGGTGCAGCAGTATGAGTGGAGGTCATCTAACAGCTTATTTCGAGTTGTGGGGGAAAAGCTTTGTTCAATTTCCATTTTTTAGCAAATATTAAAAAGAAACAGACAAAGCAGCCCAACAGTAATTTTAGTGGGAGGCTGCAAAAGCAGTGTCTTTATGAATTAGTGATCAGTGATAAGATAAAAACTTCCCTTTATTGATCAGACAGCTGCATTCAATTAACATGAGAAATAATTTCATCAAATTAAACTGAGTTCACTGGGGTGACCAAGGGGCTATGCACACTGTTAGTGTCACCGAAAGGAAAAGCTTCAATCTGGTAAAACATCCATGGCATCAACCCCCCTTCTCCCCGTGGGAGCTTGCTGACTGCCCTTTGCTACCTCTGCTTGCATGTAGACTTCTCCTACCGGTGGCCAAGGTTCAGTGCTTAGAGGAGTGGAGTATCAGCCACTGCTTTTGTACATGTGATTTTATCTTCCCATGGTAAGGAGGCTTTGTTACCTACTTTGATTGAATTAAGTACATCGCTGACCCACCATGAAGCCCTCTCAAAATCCATGGTGTGAACAGCAAGAGCCCTTGTTTTTCACATCACTAAAAGTAGGAAAGCAGTATAAATCCCCATGGCTCCTTAGTAGAATTGAAGAGCCAATTTGCAGTCAAAAGTGCAAGTTCCCTCGGGAATTTAATATCTGATGGATGAGAGGAGAAAGCTTTGTTGATAAGACAGCAGATCTAAAAAGTATCGAAGCATTCAAAAGGGAGCATTCAACTTGACATACAAAGCAGAAAGTAAATGGACTCCTTTGTGGTCCCAGGAGTTTTGGCTTCTTTCAGCATATCACTTCTGGCTGAATTTGCCTCTGTCCAGCAAACAGTGTTACATGTTCCTTAGGCAAGCCTCAGTCAGAATGATCACAGCCCTCTTGGTTTACTGGTGAGACACAAGGTTATTTCACTCTTGACAGTGCTTGATGTCTCTTTTCTCACCTGCAGAAATCAAAGTATTCCCATATCTATCACTTAGCAATTACTGGTCAGAACAATTTGTTTCCTTTTCAAGTGGAAATCTACAGATTTGTCACCCGTTGAGGATTAGATGAATGATCACCAGCCCTTTGCCAGAAGTACTTGCAGCCTTGGTTTCTGTGCTCTGCTGCGCTGTGCAGCAGTAAATTAGAAGACATGCACTGTCTTTTGTGGGGAAATGCCAGTATGATTCCTCTCGAGTCCGATACAGCCCCAGGGGGAAACATCGTGAAGGCCACTTCTTCCTTTGCTCATCTCTCCTGAGCAGATGTATTGCACCGGTGAATTGTCCTCAACTCAGGTTCTGGTATACTAACCACTGTGCGTACGGATAAAATAATCCCTGCCCTGGGGACCGTGAAGGTCAAATAACAAATGAAAATGTGTAAAGAAAAAAGAACATGTAAACAGAAAAAAATATTCTTTTCAACAAGTGACAATAATTATTTTGACCTGATAATATTTTAGTTTCCACACAAATGGGGTGGCTCCGGGACAAAGTGGGGGGAGGGGTTCTTTTTCTCGTAAGGAATTAATCGTATTACATGCTGGGGCAAAGTTTTGTATTTAGTTATGAACATTCAGCTAGAACCAGTTCCCATTTTATGGTCCTTTGATTTAATGGGTAAAAATCAGCAGAGTGAACATATTGATAATTTTGCATATTTTTTAATCACAGAATCACAGTTTCTCTGGCTTTGTTTAATCTTTTAAATTCATAGCTTGACTTTGTGTATCCATTCTACTCAGAAAGCAGAAGCTTTATTGCTTTAGAAGCTTAGTAGGTATGGATTTTACCTTTTTAAAGCACTAATAGTTTTTTGGTCGAGGACAAGATCATTATTACTTCTGTGTTAAAGGCTAAAGGGCAGGAAAGAAATACTAGTAAAAGCTGTAGACTGAACTGTTTAAAATAAAAAAAAATAAACTGGACAAAGCTTTCCCTCTGTAGAGAGAAGTGATGACTTTATCTGCTGAAAATCCCACTGAACATTGATTTTGTTATGTAGGAACTCTTCTGACAGATAAAGTTGTCCATAAAACTTTTATGGCGCTATTATTGCTGAATCATCTCTTGAAGTATGCATTATATATAGTGGATTTTTTTACCCACTAAGTTGTGTTCAATGAATTTTCTGACAACTAGACTTACTAAAAGAGTTTTCCTTTTTTTTCCCAATCAGCTGCACTGTGGAAGCTAAAGTGCTTCCTACCTGTTAAATACTCATTCTGATGACAGGAACTTGCCTGAAATAAATTTTTGTCTATATAGTTTTTCATGCTTCCCCTGCTGGAGGAGTATATTAGAGACTTACAGAGGATGCTTCCATCTGACACAGCTGTGAGCAGATGTGCATTGCATCTTTGGATCTTAGGAATGGCATCTTCAGGAGTAAGATTGATTGCTACATGGGAAAGCCTGCTGTGGGAATTGAGCAGAAAAATCTATAGAAAATCCTAATGACTGAGGTGGAGGTATTTGCAGCACTACCACACCTTCTATCTGAAGCAACTTGTTTGAGAAACTGCTTTCTTTAAAAAATGAAAAAAAAAAAACAGAGAATTTAGAAGGCTTGTTAATTTTGGCCTTATGTATTAGGTTCTCAATTAATGCATATGTTTATACAAATTTATACTTTCTGGCTTAGCCCTATGCTGACAGCTTCTAAACTTGGCTGGAATTAATAAATTGAAAAGAAGAATTGATTAAAATATGTAAACAAGCTGAGCTCAAATTGCTGATTACTCAGAGCAAGCAAGAGAAGGCTGGAGTGGAAACTGAATGATAAGAAAGAAAACAATTTCTTTGTCCAAGCAAGCCTGAACTAATGGAGATTTGAATCAATGTATCAGTAATCATGTGGTGTAAAACTACCTAACTTAATTAAACTAGTTTTTAAAAAAGAGGACCAGAGGGATAGAAGAGTGGTAACTCATTTAAGTGACATATTCTAAGGTCTTATTAGGAATATGTGCTACTTCCTGTAAATTGATCCAATTGAAAATGCCAATTGTAGTATAAAATTCTCTTCCTTTTGATTTTTGGAGTTGGAATGAATAAAATTATCCTTGATTATTTTTAGGAATGCATTTAGACTGCTTAATTTGTATTTGCTGCAGAAAGCCCCCAAAGCAGGAGAAGCAAACTCGTAACTTAAACTCTGGCTTGTACTGTTAGACATGAGAGAGCAGACACTATGAAACCCACAGAAGTAAATTTCCACTTTTGTGGGAACTATCTGGTATCACAAGTGGGAGCAAAATGCAACATCTTGCCTGCTAGCAGATTATTGCCTGTTTTTCTTCCATAGCCAAGTTGAAAATCTAGCCAATTAATTTAGAGGCCAAATTTTTCTATATTGTGAATTAGTTTGAAGTAATATCATTGAATTTAAGCAGATACTAACAGCATTGTTATCATAGATAAAAATAATTGTTCTGAAGCTTTTATTTCCTCCCATATACCAGATAGAGCAACATCCTTTTCTCTTAAATAAAAACTTTTTGTTGACACAAAACTGAGAGTCATTCAAGATCTCCATCCTTGGAGACACTCAAAACCTGACTGGATGTGGTCCTTGGCTACCTGCTCTAAGTGGCCCTGCCTCGAGCAGGGGGTTGGAGCAGACGATCTCCGGAGGTGGCTGCCGACCTCAGTGATTCAAGACGAGCAGGGAGAGCTCACCCCCACACAAGTGTGGGTTCCCCAGCACAGTTTATAGAGACACAAATTCTAACTGCAGCGTTTACTGACGCTCTGCAACTGAGGGCATAATTTAAAAAAAAAGGATTTCCTTCTTGTTGGCTTCATGCAAATGACAGAGAACTATGTGAAATTAAACTGAATTTTTATTAATTTAAATGAAAAGAATCTATTTTTTTCCTTCAAGGTCAAGCCTAATGTTGGAACCTAAATTAGGATAATTTGTAAGGTTATATATGAAGTTACCAGAGGAAACACTAACTTGTAAGAATATAAGATGTTCTCATGAGTCCAGCCGTGGGACACGTTGTCTTCTGTAAGATCTTGCAGGACCGGGTGGTAGTGCCGTGTTCTTTTGCTGGAACAAGCCTGGTCTGCCTGGCACTCCCTCCTGGATTTTAAAGATCAAGTGAAGGCAAATCACGCATTCCTGTCTCAGTATGAAGGGCACTGAAGTGAGTGGATATCCTTTCCTCCAAATCCAGTTAAACTGGTGCTGGGAGGTGAGCGTGGCAGCTGCGCGCGCCGGCCCGGTTAAGACAGCCTTGCCCGCCGGGAGCCGACCGCACGCGGGCAGCGCGTGGTGCAGGCCCTGTGCTCGGGCTCACGCAGGGCAGCGGAGCGAGAAGCACTGCTGTGCGCGCGTGCTGAACCGGCTCTCCAGGCGTTACGGGGACTGGCTTCGCCTTCCTGGAGCTCCTCTTGCAAAAACTTGTTAAAAACTGGGGAGTGCTGTGCCCACTACGCGTGGCTGCTGCTTTTGGGCCGGGCACTTGTGGGTTAACAAATTATAGGTGTGAGGTTTCTGGTGATACGCTTGGCCTAATCTGATGTACAGACTTCAATCTGAAGTGAGCAGAGTCTTGCAAAATAAAATGTTTTTGAAAGTTAAATTGCAGTCATTTATATGAAAATGCCTTAGGTGGTTCATTTCCCCCCTGCAAAATATACTCATTTTATAGCACATCAATAATTCATGTGCACACTGGTTGCAGACATAAAGCACAAAAATATACATACTTTATAAAGCATAGATTTTTATGAAACAAACATGAATTGCTCCTGTCTGAATGATAGTAATGCCTGATTAGTTCCCATACTGTTTAATATTTGATGGATAGTTCATGATTATTCATCGACATGAGAAAGAAGAAGGATCCTCTGCGGCAGCAGTGGCTCTCGAGAGGTCTCCAGCAACGCGCTCGGCCGACGTCAGGTTTATCGGCAGAGTGAGGAAGCAGCGCGGTTACGCCGGCTGCGTGCCGCGGTGGTGGCCGGCTGCTGCCCTCCGGTTTGCTAGCGCCGAGGCGGGGAGGAGAGGTGGAACGCGAGGGCTGGCGCTGGCAGGCGCCTCCTTCGCGCCCCGAAACGGGCGGGCGGAGGGAGGCAGCGCGCAAAGCGCCGTCCTCGCCACCGCCGCGGGCCGGCGAGCCCCAGAGCTTGCTCCTTGGCACCGGGGGTTCCCAGCCGGCTGTCCTCTTGCGTTTCGGCCGCTGGGCTGAGCTCGCGGGGAGCCCTGGAAACGCCCTAGCGCGTGGAACGGCACTCCCCTACTCGGGGCAGGATGGGCCGCGCGGAGCCGGCAGCGGGGCCCCGGCGTAGGACGGCGCTGTTGGGGAGCGCGGCACAGGCGCGCCTCGGCGGCACGGGCCCCGGCAGCGTCTCTCCGGCTCGCTCGGCAGTTGCCTGCACTGCCGTCCCCGCGACAGTGCGCCGGCTGCGAGGAGACCGCGGGGGACAGGAGTGCGGAACGGGGATCGCTCTGCACGGCAGCGTGACGTGGCTCCGGCAAAGACACGAGCCGGGCGTCTGAGAGCTCTCTGTACTGCGGCTGAGGCCTGCCGGGCTTTTGGCCATTTTTGTCGGCTTTTACAGACACCAAAGTAATTTTATTCAGAGAAACCTCTTGAAGTGTGCTATCTAAACAAGGAAGCGGGTCTGAGCACGTCACCCCTGATGGGGCTGGCAAAACCAGGGCGCGCAAGGTGCTTAAGAATTTTCTGCTGAAATTGTTAGCTTTTTGCTAAAACTCTTAGGTAAAGGGTTTTTTTTCAGTAAAAATCTCATTAATATTCAAAATCTGACACACAAAAATTATTTGAGCAAGCCTGCAAAAGCACGGCCATGCATGCGAGGGGCCCTCGCTGCCTCCGGCCTCCCTGCCGCTCGCAGTAGCAGGTCTGCCTTGGCGCCCCTTCTCCCCGCTGCCCTGGTCCCCGGGCTTGGACAAAGCCCGGGTTTGCTGACCGGCGGGGCGGGCTGCACAACAGCGTCTTTGCAGGCATTTCTAGGAGGGGAACACTGAGAGTTTTAGGCCAGCAGGCAGAGGGGCATTAATTTTAAATTAAATTTTAAATGTACTTGCACTTCTCAGGTGTTGTTGCCTTTGTAGGAGATACAGCCACAGGAAGTTTGGGTGAAGAAGGAAATTTGGGTGAAGGCGGCTATTTCCTATGTAGGTGACTTCTTTGATCTGATTTTTAAATTTTTACAGGGCCATGGGTTGTGATGCAGAGATTTTTAAAAGTAATCATAATAATAAAATTATTGCATGTATTGAAAAATACATTTCAGAGGAAAGGATTGTAGCTGTATCTCAGAAGAGCAGAAAGGAATTCTTTAGAAATCTGTGCTGGATCTTTGCTCCTGCGGTGTTTTAGTGAGGTGCGCTCGCTTTTGAATATGCCTTGGAGGACTGTTGCACAGTAAGGGAATATAATCAAATCACTTAAGGGGTTGATATGGCTTTTTCTATGCATTATCTGGAGGTGGCTATAATAACAGTGTTTTTTTCCTCTGGCAAATCAGTGCTGTACACTGCCATGAAATGCCTGTGCACTTAAACTTTATTGCAAATTTAAATTACTTACATTATTTTGTTGGACAGTAATTCCCCAAAGCATTATAAAGCAAATCATTAATTACTGTTTCTAATGTGCACAATCCATTGGAAAACATTAAACAACACTCACGGTTCCCTTTATTGTTATTGCTCTTTCAATCCCCGAGGCAGCAGATCAGATGGAAACTCCTGGGCAATCTCACACTGACATTCTGTGCTTCTGACATAGATGGCTATGGGCTGCAGATGTTCACAGTGCCATATGGCATCTGCACATTGTCTTCTGGAATTATTGCGAAATACACTGTTTTGAAGGGGAAAGATAATCCAACCATAAATATTAATCAGTGCAGCTGGAGTTTGAATAAAAATGTAATGTAAAAATGGCATAATGGAATTCCACATTTTTCCTGTTTTCATTCACTTATTCTTTTCCATACTATTTTACAAGTAAAAATCTATTTTTCAAATAAATCTTTGGAAAGCCAAAATGCAATTTTTATTAAGAGATCTGCACCAGTGCCTTACCAAGCAAAAGCTGCTACCTTGTTTTTCTCCAAAACATTAATAATCACAGCTGTAGAGCTGAAAATTCTGCTTCTCTCTTGTTTGAACCTCAGTAACACCAGGAGGTCAATGAAAGCCCTGGCACAATCTCACGATTAAGCCTGGGTGGAAGGCTTTATAGAATTTGACTCTCTCTGACCTCCTCTATTTTTCCTCCAAGTGAATGTTTCCAATAAGTATTATTTTCAGTATCTCGGGAAGATTCGTTTGAAGAAAGGTATCTATTGCTAGCTCTTCTGGAGTGGCTTTGTAGTATTTACTTGGGTGTTGCTTTCTTCCGAAGGTCGCGCCGTGTGAAATGTGAGCATCTGCCCAAGTGCTCCTTTCATGGAGTGTGCTGTTAAGTGCCTCGTGCTCCACTTTATGGCAGCCTCTATTTTCCTGGGCAATCGCTAGTTTAGAGTTAAGGCTCGGCGTACGTCTGGGCCCCCTTCTGCGTCCCTGAGGTGCTGGGGGAACCAGGCATTGAATGTCCAGCCTTGACGTAGCACGTTCAGTGCAGATTAGTTGTCTACAGAATTCATTTCTCCCTTTGGTTTTGCTCCTAGTGGGTTTCTTGGCCATTAGGACGTGTTAAAGACTTTTTTTTCAACTAAGATTTTTTGCTTGAAAACAATTTAAAATGTTAGGGGAGGGTTTAGTTCTTTCAGTGCAGAGTGGACTGAGTTCTCTGAATACTCTTGTTTTGATTTTGCTCTTCATTTGTGCCTTTGTGAATTGTATGCCTGCTTGTAGAGAATTGTTGGCATCTTCTGCAGTGGCAATAAAATCAGCATTAGCTGTCATGTTGTAATTATGCTACATGATAGCCCAGGATTTGATTGCTGTTTTATACTGAGAGTGGTAAAACCACTTACCAGGGCCTAGTGCTTTTGCAATGTACATTTTGTTAAGAGTTGCCCTTAAGCAGGTTTTGGTGTTTCTTTTGGCGCCTTTTTTTTTTTTTTAAAAAAAAAAGGATCAGGACATGGAAGTACTTTCATTATTCTAGGCACACTTGCTATGAGGTGATTAGGAGAGATTTCAATGCTCTGTTCCTGAAGGACCTCCTGTACTTTTTTAATCAACCCATAAAAGTTAGCGTCAATAACTTGCACAGAAAATTCTTCAGAAAATTATCCGGCATGTATGGCAATGACCTCAGATTAAATGGCATGAATTAAAAACAAGAGTAGGGCTAAACAGGAGCGGGGTCTGTTAACGCTTATCATAGTGCAATGTAGATATGAGACCTTAAATGTTGGAATACATGTTTTACAGGTACTGCTTTAAATCACTTTTTTATTGAAATTGAAACTAAAAGACTGTATCTAAGAATCTGGGAGCTTCTCAATTTGTGCAGAATTAAAGAAAATCTGAAGGCGTTTTAAATTACTTCAAAAGCTTTGCCATGGTACAAGCACGTTAACAGAGCCAAATTCTTTTCTGAACACCTGACTCCCCGTTGCAGTACTATTAATTTTGCATTGCCCGTGACCCTGTTGAAGTGATGGGCAGTTACACTGATGTACTGGAGTGGAGAAGTTGGCCTTTGTAACAGCTTTAGCATACGGAGGATGGCTTCCCGTCTGCTTTTTATATGCTCGCTAACTCTGGTTTTGTCAGTCTGAAGTTTCTGATGTTTTGAGTGGTTACTGGACTTACGCGTGTTCAAGTGAGTCAGAATCACAACGCATGAATGATGTACCAAGTATTTTAGGCATTAGGAAATTGTCTTTCAGGTTTAGGGAACCACAAATATATTACCTGCATTTGTTCCTAGGAAAATTTAATTCAATTTAATGGCCTTACCAAAGCTGAATTTAGCTTAATAGACTCCATTAGCTGATAGTGAGCAGATGCTGGACCATGCGCTTTAATGGACTAAGTTCTTGAAATCACTCCTGCTAGTAGAAAAATCCACAATGGCTTAGGCTAGTAGATCACCCACAATTAATGTGACCTCTGAACACAGCACATTGGGTAACATTTCTGCTAACATGCCCTGCTAGAACAGCACATACTGCCGTCTCCACTGGCATCATGGATAGCACGCTAGCCACACGGCTGAGCAGGTTCAGGGCCTGCTTCCGCAGTCAGCAGGGCTCCCCTTCCCGGGAGAATCTGCAGGACTGGGCCTGAAGTGCACCTGCACCTTCTTGTGTCTGAGGCTCTTGCTGCAGTTTCTCCTGTTCTTTGTAATTTTCCTCCTCTTCCCCCCCCCCTTTTTTAATATATCCTTTATCTTGGCCTAATCTCATTCTTTCTAAATGCTAATGAAGGAATAATTGATGTAATCTTGCCCAGGCCAAAGTACTGACCTGTGTTTTTACTGGTGATTAGCAGAGATAACTACAATGTGATTTGATATGAATACACTGAATATTTTAAGGCTCTTCAATTTCTATGTTTTCTTGTATGAAAGTTTAATCATATGGAAAGCTGTGAAAGATCAGGTATTAGATTCTGTGCTGTTGTAGGGTTACACAGAGGCACTGTCAGAATATTGTACGTGAGCAACCTTCGTCACAGTGGGACCCTAGATTAATAACTGGGCACCCTCAGCATTGATCCAGATGTTTTTATACAAAAAAAGTTAGCAATCCCCTGGAGTCTTCTAGTTTGCTTTTTGGAACGCAGAGAAACAGAAACCTTATTTACTGTAAAATCTTAATTTTAGTAGTGGGAATGATTCTGGAAGCTATATAGAGTTTTCTGAGAATGATTTAAAAACATGACTTAAATGTGTGATCAAATGTTAAAATCCTAAATATATGAAGGATATATAATATCCTAACTACTTCTTTCATATTACAGCTCTACTGCTGTTGTAAAAGGACCCCTGTGTGATAAGTAAGATTATTATGGGTGAGGACAGTGCCATTGTTTCAAGCCAAATATTCTGTGAATAAAAACTTCCCATGTAGATTTTTCACTTCTCTGCTGAATTTGCTAACAGTCTCCAAGCTGCTTAGTGGTGAGGAGTTTATTGGTACCTTTAAGTGCCTTAAAGAATTCTGATTCCCAGGAACTTATACTGCCACCAGTGCAGGTTTCTGTAATGTAAATCCTGGGAGCCTCACTTTTGCAGCAGTGCCAGTGAACTGTAGTAGTATCAGCTCATCTGTTGGACTCTATTGAAGGTTCATCACCATGAGAAACAAATGCAAAGCTCTGATCCAAAACTGAGCTGTTAGCTGGAATTGCCAGTTTTCAGCCAGTGCTCCCACAAGAATAACTTGGAATAGATTAAACTTGTTCATATGTTGTGATCTTCGGGGTTGGATGAGGGAGAGAAATAGAGGTTAACACTGTAGTAATTTTTTTTTATCTGAAATCTTTAATCTTGCAGGTTTACTCTATTGTTAAATATTCCTTAGAGACCAGCACTGAAGGGAGACGTCATCTTTAGACTGAAAATGTTTTGAAGAATGATGGTGGAGCATGTGCAGAACATTGATAAGAAAACAGTAATTAGCAACTGAATCTACATTTTTATACCTTGTAAGTTCCCCACAGTAGGATGTCTTGATTAACCTGCACCATTTGATGATGAGTGGAGACTCTGGAAAAGCACTTTGGGAGTCTCCTTCTCTGGAGATCTTCAAGGCCCACCTGGATGCAACCCTGTCTCTAGGGTCACCTGGCTCTAGGTGACCCTGCTGAGCAGGGAGGTTGGACTAGATGGTCTCCAGAGGTCCCTTCCAACCTTACTGATTCTATGTTTTTCAAAACATAGAAGCAGAAGCTACTAACAGGAAAATTGGCTGATAGGATCAGGTTTTCCTGCCAGTTCCAAGCATTTACTGTAGACTCACATTGCTTAGCAATTCTGCCCTGACACTTTTGAACTCTTTTCTCAGATGCTTTTGTTTTACTGAAAATATTTTGTAGAAATTTCTGTAGGAACTTGGTGGTTTTACTGTGGATTCTAGGAACAAATCAGGATATGATTTCCTAACTTACGTAATTTGATTTTTCTTATTAAGAAACTCAAAACTAATTCCCATTTGCATTAGCTAGGGAAGCAACTGCAACGGGAGGACCAGAGCAGCCATCAGGGCAAAGCAAGCAGTGAATTCTAGTTCAGTAAAGAAAGGAATTTCCTAGAGACTTGTATAGAAATCCTTTGTACCATAATGAGCTCTGATATCTGATTACATTGGGTTGCTATTAAGGAAAACACTTGAACTTACATTCAATTCGTTATAAATTTTGTTACAGCTGGGGAGGGGAAGGAGGTAGCAACACTATATAATGTTTTGCTATTCCTTTGATTTTAGCATTCCTGGAGTGGAGTGAACTAAACCACAAGAGTTGGTAAGTAAATCCATCAAACTCGCAAATGAAATGCAAATGAAATGAATGTGGGGTAACTTGGCTTGGGGAGCTCTGGCCACCTCACTGTGTGACAGCATATCTCCAATGGTAACTTGCTGCTTGTCTCTAGTCCTAAAGGTGGTCATTAGGAATGAAAATGGCAGTTCAATTGGATATGCTCACTGTAGCTGCTTGTTTCATTTAAATACAGAATGTGTTCGGCCCTTCCTGTAGTTTGAGATCGAACAGGCACATATACACTCGAAAAGAAGGAAAACCAGGGTCCAGGTCCATGACCACCTTGTAGGGTTAGGAGCACAGTTGATATTGTCTTGAAATAGTAAGATCAAGATCTCATTGCCAGAGAAATGATGCAAGTAGTGTGGGCCACCCAGCACTTCTCAGAGTGATACAAGTGCAGCTGAAAAAGGCTGGATACAAGCCAATGATTTTACTGGAGAGCCAAGGGACATAGCAAGAAAAATGCCTTCTTCTTTTAGTCTGGAACTGGTAACAGTAATTGGCCTAATAATATCATCCCAAAGTTATTTATATGCAGCTATACTGGGATCAGTTTTATTTATGTATGTACTGTGGGGACAAAGATAAGAGAGAAACCATATGCATGTTGATGGATGCCATATGATTCTAGTTCTGATCCTCTGAATTCCTTCCATTCCCCTCATGTTTTGCAGGAGCAAAAAAATCAGCACAGATGTACCTTCTTTTCCGAGTTTTAAATTTTGAGTTTTAGCCTACTAATGTTTCATCTGCTTATTACCACAAACTATGGGAACAATGCATTTTCATGACACTTTCTGGCATACTCCGCAAAGGAGGAGCTGTTAGGAAAAATCAGTAAGTTGAAAAATACACAGCACAACGAAAATGTGCCTCCCCTCCAAATCCGAAGCCTAGGTCTTTGGATATCCCTGTTAAGTGAGTGGGGAGGGGGTTGCCAAGCATGCTGATAGTAAAAGACATTACTGTCAAGCAGGTATATATGAAGGAAGATAAACAGGTTGACTGTTGACCTAACTTTAGGAAGATGAGCCTAGTATATAAAATAGGGCTTCTCAAAGAGGCAGGTCAAAATGTTTGTGGCATCGTATATTCTACATAAGCATCATAATTACTTGGTGCTCTTTTTTGTACCTGTTATTCTATAGCAAGAGGTTAATATAGTGCTAAGAGTGTGGAAATCCTGGTCTTTGAGGGGAGAGAGGTGTGAGCAAATAAATTTTAAATGTGAGAAAATTATCTGAGATTGTTGAGTTTTCTGCATGGAGCTTTTTGATTCTTTCTTTCCTTCTGATCCTGCTTCATGGCAAAGGAATGGCAGAAATGAATGAGAGACTAGCAGGAGAGTTACTTTCTCATCCTTTCATACTGGAGAGAGAGCGTTTAGATAAGCAAACCACCTTTGGGTGCAGGCTGTGTTGTACAAAGTACTCTCCCTCTGTGGATCCCTCCCACTGGTCCCAAGCAATCTGGTCTAAGAGTCTAATCCCAGTTTCATCGAAGTATTTCCATACACTTTGGGTCAGCAAAGCAGATCTAGGGTAGGTGATAGGAAGAAAGTCAAAAGAATAGTTGCTATTACAAAGTCACAAGAGGAAGCTGGCGTTTCAGCTAAGGGGTGCTTTTGCATTCAGACTTTCTTATTTCCGTTTGGTTACAGAACTGTCCTCCTTGAGTCTCTGCGACATTGCATCGTAACAGCAAAATACAACTGAGACTGTCATTTATACATCAGTCAAGCAAAAAGACAATTATGCATCTTTCTGGCGCACATCTATCAGCCAATCTGGATGTTCTCCTTCTATATGTAAGTGATCAGGGTTGATAAGGTATAACTGATCAGTGACGGTTTGTGCTCTTCCAAAAATATCTCCAGCTTAGTCATTTTATTATAAATGCTAATAATTATAATTATCTCCTGCACTTGGAAAATGTTTCTAATTGATAGCAATAACATGGAAGTGTCAGGAATTTTTATACGTGAGGATATACTGAGTCCCTTATGAGTATTAGAAGTATATCTGCAAATAACACTATTTGATGACCTACTTGCTTATATTAAAAAAGTCATGTAAAGTGGCTAGCTGTACCAGTAAGCAGACACAGTCTCACGGCTGGTATTTTTGAAAAGCCTGACTTAGAGATCAATGAAGAAAAAAGACAGTTTTGAATATTTCTGGAGTAAATATTTCTAGTCATTGACTACTTCTGTATGTTAGGTGTGATAAATGACTAGTGAGTGGAACCATTTATATATTCATAAATTAATTGAGCTGAAGTATTTCTTCAAAACCTGAGGAAGTTTTCTGGATGCTTGTAGTAGGCCAGTTGCCCGCAAGCACAGGCCGTTTCCATAGCACTCTGCAGTAGGGAAGGCACTTTGGCTGTAGCCCAGTGGACTTTGGCCAAGCGCTCGGAGTCTTGTTGCCTGTTCTTGCTTTTCCTTTTTGGCTTCCTGTGAAAATAGCTATTGCATGATATGGAGAACTGCAGTGGTTTCACCACATTCAGGACCTGATCCAGACCCCGATGAAATCACTAACAGCAACGGACACGCTCCTTTGGGACCTTAACCAGCTCAACAGAGGATTTTGCTCTTCATTTCAGCCTTTCCTCTGGCTGTCCTCCCAGTGATGTGAAAGGGGGTTTTGTCTGAATTAGGACTGGCAAGTGCTGGGGGATTTATCTCTGTTCCAGCTCAAGAGTGTTTTGTGGGCCTTTTGAGATTACTCACTGTTGGCAGCTTAATGTACATTTTAAATTGTTCCAAAACACTAATCCAGAGCAAGAAAGGGCTATAGGAATATGCCTAGGACTGTGTTGCCAACACCACTAATTTTTAACTACTCCTCCTTTGGAATTTCTTATTAGCTAACTTTTTCCCTTTCTTATCACTAGCTTTATTCAAAGAAGCAGGTAACCATTCTTTTGCTGAGACAAAACTATAGACACCACTGAAATAGTTTTTAAAATCATAAGGAATGGGACTGAATGAAGTAACCCAATCAAGTAAAGGGGTCGGTGACAAAGCACTAGCTCATGTTGCTGCCAGGCAAACCCAGCAGAAGAGTTGCAGAGAAGTGGCAGTGTCTGTCAACCTGTGCGACTGACGATGAGGACTTTGGTAGGTTGCAGTGCTTTTCTCCTTTCTCCTGTAATGTCAAGCGTGTCAGGAGCCAGCAGCATCGCCTTTTACAAGGAGAAGCTGAATTAGTGCAGTGGGAGAATTTACTGCACTCCAGACTTCAGAAGTGGACACTTGAGAAGGGTTGTTCTGTTTGTGGGACAGAAACAACTATAACATCCCTATGTTGTAGGAACCCAGAGCTACTTTGTGGAATAAAAGGCAGGTCCTCAAATATTACCTGAATAATTAGATATTTGATAGTTCTGCTGTGGAAGAGGCAAACTAGTATAGATAGATGGTTTAGTTGTTCCAGTAAGGACACATAAAGTTTAAATATTTGTCTGAAACTTATCCCTAATCTCTAGCATTTACTGAAAATAGTTGTTTCAAAATGTCATAAGGATGTGCTTCTTTCTAAGTTTTGTTAGTATACCACCCACAGATTAATAAACTTTGTACAGCCATATGAAGATGGGAGATCTCCAGAAATTTGTTTTATTCTGCCAAGTTCTAGATTATGTTGAAAAGTTGTCAGAAGTGGTGAGTGGGTGAGAGAGTTCATTAAGAGTTTTGAACTTTCAGTGGAAGTTGGAGGGGATTTGTGGTCTGAATCTTATTTTGTAAGTTCCGCCTCAGTGGGTAAATGTTTCAGAAGCTCATAACTACTGTGCATGTGGCTCATTTCTAAAAGCTTTTCATGTTAAATGAGATATGCTGAATTCCATGTTAGGTAGAATATTTAAGAACATACCAAAGTCAATCCTGTTAAACCCAGCAATTAACCAATGCCAGTGAGTTTTGAGCATATACTTAAAGCTGAATATATGCTTGGTTTCTTTGTGATATGAGCTTTTTATTCTTTTAAAGGTTTGTTTGGGTTCAAGAACTGTGCTATGGATTAGATATTTTATCTGAACCAGTTTGGACATCTCACTACCCTGTTCTAGAGCCTTGAGAAGACCATCCACCTCCCCACAGGGGATTTTGTATGCTCTTGTTTAAATTCCAATATGCAGCAGATGCTGTATGAAAATGCTGTAGAAACCAGAAAAGCACATCTGTGCTTTTCTTTTTGACAGAAGTGCTGGAACTGGAAGGCCTCAAAACTGGTCCTAAGACAAAATGGGAGGGCTGTAAGGGTGCTCATAAGCATACCATGAAGTTAGTGAAATGCTAAATTGATAAGCAATAATAGAGGTACCAAGATAATTATAATTCATGTCATGAGACTCAGTGTATTTAGCAATGAAATGAGTACTAGTAATTTAAATGGCATTTAGTAGTTTACAAATGCAGAGTTCAGCCAGAAATGTCACTCCTGCCATCCTGCTGGTGCTTCAGAGCCTTATGCTGAACGTGGTCAGCTTAGCCCTTTAGGTCAAAAAAGGGTCAAAGGCCCTCTGCGTTCTCTGGTGACAGTGCTCTGGGGTACTGGGCTTCAAGCCCCTATTTTAGGTTGGGTTAAAAAAGTAAAAACATAAATAAAAGCCATTGAAATGCTTGTTTCTCCTGAATTATTTCCTAGGTCTGAATTTAAAAATGTATAATTCATTTACCAGTATTGCCTCAGCAAATGCCTTCTCACCTGGTGTGTTCTAGGTGTTGTGCGATGTCCCTGAGCCATTTTTGTTCAGTGGAAGCCAGGCTGTTCTTTCAGCCTTCTTGTCGTCTTTCAGAGATGTTGCCTGATTCTTTGGTAGCTGGCATGAAAACCTCTGATAAATTTGAATATTTTAATGTGTTACAAAGTACCATAAATGATAGAAATCTTTCCTAAAGGGGAGAGAGCAGGATGAACTCATAAAGCCAAGCTCTTCATCTTCTAAACTGATTTTATTACAGCTGTAATAGGAGCAATTTCAGTTAAAAGGCTCTTGTCAGACAACAGTCTTTACAGATTACAGCCACATGAGAAACAATCTTGGTCAAACACAAATCATGAATTGCTCTAAAAAGATGATCGCTTACTGAAAGTTCCCTTCTACTGAAAATGACTTAATTCTAATGAGCAATAAAGAGTATTAAATTAAGTCACAGGTGGTGCGACTTTATTAACTGGTGTTTTTGAAAACAGGAAAAAGCTTTTTTGGAGGATCTGTAGATATGAATGTCATTGGCTACATTTCAAAATCAGGTATCTTTTAAGGAGCAAACTCTCCTCTGCTGCCCTCCAAAAACTGACCTTGGCTGAACTGGCATTTCGTATTAAACCTAGCTGTTTCATAACTTTATAACATAACAGTCTCTCTTCCAGCAGTCCAAATGGAATGATTCACTTATATAAAGCACGTTAGGGATCATACAAAGCTCAGTGTACAATATGAGCTCATCAAATAGATGTTATTGCACTAAATGGGAGTCATCTAAAGTCTTTGTCAAGTGCATCCTGCTGCCTTCAGAGTGAAGATTGGAGAATTTAGTTTGCAGATTGAATACAGAAATTTCTCTGTAGAACTACAGAACTACTAAGCTATGCCTCTCAAGGAAGTTATGTGCATCTCTGACTTTATTGCTGCCCAAAACGACCAGGAGTATTTCAGTGTCGCCTTGTCATTCTTTCTGATCACTCCGCGCAGCTGAAGGTACCTGTCTAACCTCCTGCCTGCTCTCTGGGCTGTATAATGTGAAGTGACCAAACTGCTCGAGTAGAGGAGCCACGTTTCAAAACTGCCATACGGCAGAGTCTGTTACTCCATCCCTGAATTTTCCCAAACCAGAGCCACATCTTCATTTTCCTGCTTTTCAGCTTTTAGCTCTTTACTCCTCATTTTCTGAAAGCCTGCGTTGCTCCTGCATCTCTAGGATTCCCCTGCCCCTTTGTATAGCACACTCACAACTTCCCTGGGCCCTCGGTCACCCTACCTCCTCTCCTGCTGCATCTCCCGCACTCTTACCCTACTTCATGCACTCTCACCCTGAATCATTCTGCTGCGGGCACACCAGGATTGATCTTACCATAGCTTCAGCTGGCTGTAGCAGTTTCCAAACTTGGCCTGGGAAGCAGATCTCTTCTCAGCACTTAGGGCCGCAGCTTGTACATTTGCAACTCCACAGCCTCTCCTGCCTGCAGTAATTCCTCTCTCCATCATCCTTTGCTGGCCATGCTGAGCACTGGGGGCTGTGGAGGAAGCTGTCAGTGGTTTGAGGGTTTAGCTGTGCTGGGAGTGTGCTGTTCCACCAGACCATGTGCTGGGTCTCACATGAGCATCATGTCTTTTCCTCATTGCACAACACGCCTCATGCCAGAGTCATGCCAAGAAAGAATATAGTTGCGGAGCATACCATCAAGTGGACTAGCCTTACAGAGCTTGAAAGCTGCATGTATATTATGGACCATAGGTTGGCCACCCTGCTGTAGAAATTTTCATTACACAAGTCTCTGCAGGTGACACAGTTGCTATTGAAGATTGGATTTTATTGCCATGCCAAGACATTTACATTTAGTTCATTTTGATCTAGCTACTTGGAGCGCTTGCATGAGTATATCTTACTTGTCACTCTCAGGTGTTTTCTCTATTTTCCCTGTTTTGCAAAGAAGGATAAGAAAACATGGAATGAATCAAGGTCATGGAAGATCTAGCCCTAATTTCTGTACCCCTCTGAAAACATTCATTTGGACAGCTTAGACTAGATTTGCTAGGAGCTAGAAAATTAGGCATCTCTTGAGGCATGCAATAAAATGCAATAGGATCTACAGTGCTGAATTCCCTAAGAGACTTTGAAATTCTCAGCAAAGTGAAACTGTGTTGAACGGTCATCTTACATATATCTCGTAGGATATGAAGGATTTGTTTTTGCTCTGTACAGACAGAAACTGAAGCTGGGATTTAAGTACTGCTGATAATATAATGTCTCTGTCTTAAGGCACTCCTCGAAATGCACGTGTAACATGGGATCAGATTCTGGCCTTGCAGATGCATGGAGGGAAGCCACGGGCTTTAGAAAATGATTCCTGAATGTCACATTCAGCAAGTTCCTTTTCAACACTGAGGTTCAAATTATCAGCCAGTGATGTAGCCCAGTTGCCTGAACAGTTGAAAGTGCTTTAAAATAACTTTAAAAATGTATAAATATAATTTTTTGACATCCGGGCTTAAATAAGAGCTCCCTTGCATGACATTCATTCCTTGCATGTTTCATTCTGGAGTGAATTTTTACTGCTGAGTTATAAACCCCTGGAGTAGTGGTTTGTAGTAAAAATGCTGACAGACCCTTAATGATAGCAGCACGAATAGTGCTGCTATAATAAAGAGAAAAAGGGAATCATCAGACTTGCTTTTTTTATTTTTTATTTTTTTTTGATATAGTAGACCTTTGAGAGAGGATCCTATGCTGATAATATTCATGGAGCACTGCTAAGAGTTGTAAAACTGTTGACAAATATATGGTCTTTTTACAGAATACCGAAAATGAAATATTTCCATCTGGCAATTCAAGAGCTGCTGATGACAAAGGTGCCAGTGAACATTAAGTCTTTAAATTATTTATTATGAACAACTCATCTCGCAAAAAAAAGCATAAGCAATATTAGAAAGCATCTGAGTGGAAAAACTGATTATTTTGTTATTCAGTGCTTGCGTTGCATGACATTTTTCATGTTACTTATCTGTAGCACTACACACTGTTGGTACAAACTATTTTTCCTATGTTGAAAAGTCATTTATAGAGCGAGATACTAATCTTATGGAAATTAGTTGGAATGGCATTCATCAGGCTTGGCAGATCTGTTGAAGGCTTTTGGAGCCACTGAGACCTGCCGGGAGAGGCAGCGCCAAGCCCCGAGGAAGCCAGCAAGGCTGCGGGGAAGGCTGAGCCGCGCCACCCTCCGCCCGGGAATCTGGGGCTCTTTCTGCTGGCGCTGCCCGGCTCTGCCCTGCTGCCCTCGCTGCCTTTTCTCCCGTCGCTCTGTATTTGCTGCCACATTGCAAGGCAAGGCAAGGGCTTTGAATCTTGCCCTGCTGAGGAAGTTTGCTTACGAAGCCTCCTGGGAAGAGGAGCGCTGGCCTCCGCAGAGCCTGGGCCCGCCTGGTGTGCGGAGCGGGTCCTGGGGAGAAGCTCGGGAGAAGCTGCCCTCCCCACGCTGCCTGCCCAAAGTCTCCCCTCCTGTCAGTCAGCGACGTCCCTTCCTAAGGGGCTTTGGAGATAGGTAGCTCCAACCACGTGAAGTCCATAGCAGCTGTGAGTGCCTCCCTCTGTGGTGCAGGGCCCGGATAACTGCCCAGGTTGTGTTGATGTGTGGAGAAGGAGAGAGGAATACCTCTCCAAAGGGGTGGGAAAAGAAGATGCGATGAGGCCAAGAGAAGAGCTGCCAGCCCACTTATTAATAAATATTGGGCCAAGTGATCAATGCTTGTGAAGTTTGGCTGCATATTGTTTTTTCAGCCAGGTCAGTAGCTGAAAAGCAATATTAATATTCAGAATAGACAGTTTCCCGCAGTGAAAATAAATAACAATTTTTTAATGTGCAAAAATCAACCTTATTTTAATTGCAATAGTCAGTATAACTTAAATATAATTAATTTTAGTTTAAACATTCCCTCTTGGTATACCAAATTCATTCCCTTCTCTGTCCTACTCCATTGCATGACTTAGACCTAAATACCACAGAACTTACAGAGTGTTGATTATAAAATGAGTTGCGAGTCAGAGACTGCAGCAGGCTGGGAAATGGCAAGCTCAGAGCAGAGGCTAGAGTTGTTGGCTAAGTGGAGCTTGCATCATCCGGGTCTGTGAGGACAATACTGAAATGCAGGGCATCCAGATGCAGAGATATAGAGTAGCAAAAACTAACTGAGATTAAACCTTTTTGTATGTTACAGACATCTGAATTTAGGGTCTGCTGTTAAACTCAAATAACTTATTTATTATTTTCTTTGCTATATGAACTCTGAGTAATTTCTCAGGGGAAGAGGGAAAAAATCAGTCTTTGAAAATAGTTGCTAAATGTTTTACAAAGTTCTGAGAACTATTTCTTAATATTCTTTAAAGTGTCCCCCCTTTCTAATATCTTCAAGCCCAGTATCAATTTATGCAAGCTAGTTAGTGGTTTGGGTGTTTTTTTAATGTAGTGCATGTTCACTGGGCTGTTATCTGTGCTGTTGATGACTCTACCAATGAGTTTGCTATTTGTAATTTGTCAATAAGGTGATATAATAACCTCTCTTGTTACCTCTTTGTCTATTGCAAGTAATGCCAAAACTCATTTCTGTTGAAGTGCCCTAAGCTTTGTTTCATCTCTCTGGCATCATTCTCAAACATGCACGTGTGGCACTACGCTGGCGAAACCGAGACGTTGCGACTGTTTCTTGGCCACTGAGGCAGAAAGCTCCTTTGATCCGTCAGAACTCCATAACAAAGATATAAAGCCTTTGTAAAAGGTTCTGATCAGGAATAGTTGTCCAAAGAATGGAAAGGGCAAATGTAGACAAAAGGAAAAGCCTGAGAACAAGTAGCGTTGGAATATCTGAGCCCACATATGAAGACAGTGTTGCATTTCCTATTGCTGTCTCAGTAGCAAAATGTGGAGATGTGATATGCTGAGGATAGACGAAAGGAGCATGGGGTTTTCTGGGCACCATCACGTACTTGTAACAAGCTTTGCAGCCTTTGGCTCTGAGTCTTCAGTGTCAGATCTTCAAAGTGCTTATCGTTTTGTCCAGGAGGAGGAAAAAGATTTGAGAGGTATCCCAGCATCTTCTCTCATATGGTCAGCACAAATGCTGATGCCTGACATCCTGAAGTAGACAATATGGGATAATTTATCTTAGCAAACTGCTCCTCCTTAATTACATATTTGCAATCCACAGAAAGTCTTGACTCAGGAAAGTTTTGCTTTGAGAAGCTTTTTAGTGTTTTGCTAGAACTTTTGATTTATATGTGGGGACTTGCATTTCATTGACTCATACCAACTCTTGGTCTCAGAGCAACAGCTCCAGAGGTAAGGTACTACATCTTATACCTAGCTTGAGCCCAAATAAATGACAATGAGCGCTGCTTCTCACCATTACTGTAGAAGGATGTAAGGAACCTTACGTCCTTAACTGTGTCTTATTTTGTATGTGCCTTGCAGTGGAGCCTTCAGTTGCGTGAGTGCACACTGAGCACATACAATCAGTTCCTTAGCGTGATAAAGTTGATACAATTTAATACAAACACCTAACCATAGCTTTCTTCTTGACATTTTGCACTTCTGTTGCTTTGATTGCAGAATTATAAAACTGATCGGAAAAAACATCAGTTCTTCATGAGAGTGTAACATCAAGCATGTATCTGGTGCACTTAGCTCAGCAAATTCCCATTTCTGAAAACACATCTGTATATGGATCTGTCTTACTCCATTTCATGACTTGGATATAATATACCACAGAACTTCATACCAGACCACCCTCCAAGGTAATGATATGCGTAGTATTTCAGGCTGAGGACAGGCAAATGACTTCTAAAAAGGGAGAGAAACTAATTAAAGAGGAGATGCTCACCATGTGTTTGCAGTTGCGACTGCAAATGAAAAGTAGTAGTTTAGTGAGTGGCATCAAGCTAACAGGAGAATTGCCCCTTTGTGGCTTAGAGAGGTAACATGGAAGCTGAGTGTAATTGATAGGCCAACGACAATTGCTTAAAAGCTGCTGCTAGGGGAACTTGTTGAGGCTTTCTGGAAATCCAAGCACACATACTATAGGAATTTTATTTCCCATCTTGTCTTGACTTATTCCCAGGTCTGAAGCTTGATTTCTCTTTACAAAGCTGTTTTGCACAAAGAGGTGTGGGTTCCTTTGGATCCCACAAGAAAAGTACAAATTGTCTCAAAAAGATAACTATTTCATTGCAGAAAAAGTAACAGCATGTTATAAAATCATACATCCCTGTTCATGCTGGGAACCCCAAGTTGATACAGCATTAAACGGACCTCTAGTCAGGGAATGGCACGGTGTGCAGATCCCATCTGTGGTGAGGTTCCCCGGTGTTGTAGTCTATAGGATTTTCCTGAAATACCATAGCATAAAGGGAAAGTATGTTGCTTCACCTAAAGAGAAAGACAAGGACATACTGGTGGTGTCGTTGCTGTTGCTAACTGGGTGCTTATGTTTTGATTAGCTGGCTAAGTTCATCCGATGTGAAGTATTATGGTTAGCACAGCACAGCACAGCCCTGACGGCCAAGCGGTATGTGCTGTACAGTGTGGCAGAGGGCAACACATGCCTGCACCTACTCAGTTTAACTGTCACTTGGATCACTAACTCCTTCATGTACAAGAGTCTTCTGGTTAGGACCACTACAGAAGCTATGCTGACCTTTTTGTAAAATGTTGTACTTATTTATATATCACAAATTCATTTATTTATAATAGCTTCTATTTATTTGCCTTGGAGAGTCATTAGGCTTGTTGCTCTATAGTTCCCCAGATTTCTTCAGATATCATATTACCATCTTCAGCTCCAAGGTAATTTTTGATCCACGTACTGCAAATCACAGCTAGCAGCCTGAGCCATTTCATCCTTCAGTTCCTTCTGAAATCCTACCTTAATATCCTCTTGTCCTGGTGATTTGTTGGTGTTCACTTTGTCTGCTTTATAACCTCTTTTACTCACAATTCAATCTCAGAAAGATCCTGAGACCCTCATAAAAATGGTTCTGGCCTGGGAACTTCTTACATTTTTAGCTGTTGTCTTTTGTCTACCATTGACAAGTAAGCAATAGCGGCCCTGGTCAGTACTTCCAGTTTTTGTATTGGAGGCTTCTGCAGTTCCCCAGGGAGCTGTATATGATGTAACGGAACTGACAGTCATCTGAGTAAGCTGCTCCTTTCTGACCTAGATTTGGTCCCAGTACAACTACCTTTGCTGGAATTTATAAACAAAGCATGTGCACATATCTCTGCAGGAATTAGGAAGGGCTAGCGTAAAACCTCATGTGAACAAATGCTCAGAATATACAATTGAGCCTTTGATAACTTCCTGTTCCTATTAAGCTGTGGCAGCTGAGATCACTTTTTAGTAAAAATTGCCCATAATTAATTTTTTTTTTTAAACTTCCTAAATTAAATCACTTCTTTGTGGAGCAAGTAGAGACTTGATTTACAGCTTTGCTGCTTTCATAATGGGATATTCTATTGGGACAAAACAGATATTGAATCTCTGACTCTTTCATGCATGAATTTGGTTTGAATAATTGATAAAGCCCATCATTTATTGTTGACTTAATATTTTTTCCATGTTTCTGTGCTTTACATTGAAGGAAGTAACATTAATCAGAAGTTTGTAGCTTAAGTCATCGTCTCTTCCTAAAGTCTCAAGGGAAATAAAAATAGACTGATAATTTCCTGGCAGAAGAAGAATTCCCTCGACAATGTGACATGACAGATTACTGGATCTTGGCCATAGGAGAAGGATAACATTCCTGGATAGAGATCACTGTACTGTAAAGGAGAAGGATGACACATTCCTGCTTTATAATAACCCCCCAAAACAGATTTGAGGGCACGTTTATTTCATATCCATAGAAACTTGCACAAGTAAAAATGAATTCTGTGAAGTCTATTATAAATGCCAAAGGAAGAAGCAGATACGATGGAAGTTTCTTGGTAGTCTAATAGAAGGGAAAAAAAAGTCCTTAAATCAACACATCAAATGAATGTGCTGATTCAAGCCAGTAAAACAAGCCTATGTTGGAAGGCTCTCAGTGGACACTAGACTCTGGGCATGGGGTCTCTTCGTGCTTCTTATTTACTCCATAATATGGGACAAGTCACTTCAAAGAAGGGAGCTGAGCGTTCCTTTCTTTGCCCAGCTCTTTCCAATATTAGGATGACACTGGGGAGTTTTATGGGTAGAGTATGAAGAGGTTTGACCAAAACAGCTGTGCCATCAAAACTGCTTAACATGAGACTGAGCAGCTTTGATGTGGTTTACTTTGTTAGGAAGTGATTTAGCTGCAGTGGGCACCAGGGACAGCTTTGCTGGGGTGCTTGCAGCACAGGGAGTGCTGTGTCAACAGAGCCCATGTTTGTTAGCAACCAAAATGCTCCTGTTGTGACATAACTTTGCACTCCACTGTAAGTGATGTAGAGATTAGTAGGTTAAAAAATAAAACTCTATAGAAGTGTTAAAGAGGAGTATGGAACTGCTTCACAGATTTCATCTATGAGTACTTCTATCATCACTTCACAGGGTCAAACTAAATCACCTTGACAAGGGCGAAATGGCTCAGTACTAAAACCCTTGCTCATGGGAGCGGCCATGAGCTCTGTTGACTTTGCTACCTTTGTTGGCCCTTTTCAAGTCAAAGGAGTTCCTCAGTTGTGCAGAGCAATCTGGAGGAGGCAAAATTTGGATGGGATGCTGGTTAAGTGAACTGTCAGCCTTTGTTTGGTTCGGCCTTCATTTCAGGCTTTGAAAGGCAAAGGCAGGCCTTACGACCTCGGAATACCTCCTTTCTGTACCTATAAGGGTGCTTGTCTATGTTTAGACTGGATGTTTACGTCTGAAATCAATAAAGTGAATAAGTAACAGCGCAGGAATTATTGACCCAAAGGACCTTTTGTTGGTGTGTTGTGTTGCATCAGGAAAGAGGTGTTGGCCCAGTATTTTTCCTCTAGTGAGAGATCAGACTCCAATGGTAAATATAGACATGTCCAATAAATCTGTCTGGACTTTGCAGGTTCGTTGGTTCTGGGGACAAGCATTCTGTGAGTTGCTTTTTCTATTATTTCCTCTTTTCTAGTATTTCCTCCTGAGTTTGTTGTCTTTGAAAACATGATTCATCACCATATAATTATAGAATGAAGATCTGTTTCAGTTTTTACTCTAGGAAGAAAATTGTCAGGCTATGTCCTAGGGTTGTAGTGAAATATTAATTGCTGCTTCTTACCTATGTGAATTGTTTCAAACCATTTTGCATCAATTCAGTCTAAATGACAGTATATAATGACACATAACTAACGTTGATTTTTCTCTGCCTTTTTCTGCAAATGATTACCACTGTGGTAACACCGCAGTCAGTGGGACAGTACACACAGCAAGCTCTACATATCATATACATTGTTAGAGGTCTCCCATCTACTGCCCCAAGGAGCTAGAGAATCAGGCCCTCCTGTGAGTGCAGTCCAAAAATTACAGCATAATAAAACAAATGGCAGGACCTGGTCATATAAAGCAGTTGTGACTTACTGGTCAGTAACGTTTTGTTTTCCCTCAGCAAATTGCTTTCAGAAATTGCTCTTTTGTTATCTGCATTTTGTTCATTCAGCATCTGCAAACTTGACCTTACGACTCATGTGAGGCACATTACAATCCGCTGCATAATCCAGGGTCAAAAACTCTCCAAACCTGACCCATAAAATCCGCCATTCAAAGCCAGGACAAAAATGAAACTGCAAAAGCAGAGAGTCCCTGTATAGGGATCAGAGAGGAGTGACCAGTAATGCCCAGCACTGCAGGGCTCCCTTCCAGCCGCGAGTGCCTGAGCTGTGGGAGGAGAGGGTTGCGTTGCACTAGGGCTGGCGCGGCTGGGAAGGGTTGCAGCGATCCCTTCAGCCTTTCTGTGCAGAGGTGTAAAATTTGTTCACTCCAGTGTGCTGCTTACATCATTGTGCCTACTGTAAGGAGATATATAGTAATTCGGGCTGTCCTAGGACATGGGAACCAGTGTGTCTTCTGCCATCTAATCCCTCCTAGCAGTACCATGAGGAGAGATGCCACAAGACTTCCTGCAGTGCCTCTACTGAATTCTCAGGAGCTGCTTTCAGTATTCAGTAGCTTTGGGGAAGGAAGATACAGTGAGGTACTGTAATGTTTCCTCCAGTCATTGATCAAACTAGGAGAAGAACAAAGATTTTGAGGTTTGTACTTTGACCAAAATCACTCTGGCACAGCTATTCCTATAAGGATTCTATGTTGCAAAGTCTTTTGGATGATTTCATGCAGGCAGGAAAAAATTGCTGTTTGAAATTTCTGCATAGTTGAGACATCCCCGAGTAATCTCCTCCATTTCTAGAGGTTTATGGGCCCTTTATGCTGAATTGTCAATCCTGAATTCTGCACACTTGGAAGAATTTATTTCTTCTATGAAGTCCCTTTCTTTTTGGTAACCAAATTTAAAGGCTGTGCTGTGAAGTATTCCAGTTATGCACTTGTGATTGGGAAAGGAGAACACACAGTATCAGACTGAAGGTTGGAAATAAAGATCTGCTTGCAAAGGTTATCCCAAATTATATTGCAAAACCTCTCTCTTTGACTGCCATGTTGAGGGACGGCCCAATGTATGGACAGAGAAGGTTCGCTGATTACATTGTAAGCAGAAATACTTTAAAAATTGTGGTTATGATAATAACAACTGATCTGACGTGATTGCAAAAAGAATGTCTTCAGTTAAAGCTACTAGACTAGTCCTTGGAAGATCCATGTACACTTGCTGTGTCTCGCTCTGATCTCCCGTGTATGATGTTCCTCCAAGGTGCAGGGTTTGGGGCCATGACATATGCATTTTTTAATCAGTACATAGTAAGCTTCAGGTATGCCACTATCTACATTTGACACAGACATGCATGATATCTTTATGCTTTTGTTGCTATACAAGAAAAGATAATGAGGAAACTTTCTTTTCCTGTACTGTTTATCTTGTCCTTTTCAGCTTCTTTCAGGTTAGACTGCCTTCCTATATGTATAAACTTGAAAATAGTGGAGACTGGAGTTTGGTTAGATCTTCTAGGTTTAGCTGAATCCAAATGCTAGCATAACTGGGGGAGCATTTGTTAAGAAGTATCTGGCAGATCTTGTCCTTCAGATTAAAGAAGGGATTTGGGTTATGCTTAACCTAAGTAGTATTTGTTCTTAGATTCTCCTCATTCTGTCTGCTCTTGTATCTTGTCTTCCCAGGACACCACTTGCTTTTTCTTGAAGCTTTGGGGCTCCATGTAGATTAATGGTGCTGTTCTTCTTCAGTACATGAAATCTCCATAATTCCCCCATGTAGTCAGTTTGCTGGGCACTCATCAAGCTTGTGAATAGGCAGTCCCCAAAGTATGCTGTTATTGCATGCAGTACTTTCTGTTTGACACTTGCTGTCATCAGCATTTAAAATCTGATATGATGGTAGTTAAAGAGCTGGATGCTCTCCAGCTTTTTTGGTGGCTTAATTGTACTTTGTGCTTTTTATGAAATTCAGTTTTGAATTTCACACCCATACTCATTGCTTACAAGCTATAAAGGCAAGCGCAGGCCATTCTTGCCTTCAGGCATTTTCCCTCTTCCCTTGTAGTTATGAAGAAAAAGCGTATCTTAATCCTTTGTGCCTCAACTTTTGCTTTGGCTATCATACTGATGCACACTGACTGAGCAGAACAGAAAATCTAAAGGGCTCCGTTATCTAAGCATCTCAAACAAGACAATTTGAAGCTGTACAATTCTTGATTTACAGTAAGAATCCTCTCTGGTTGCCTATGAATAGCCTTTCTGCCTGGCAGGGAATTTGATTCTATCTTGAAAGGTTTTATTCATATGTTGGACAGTTTGAATACACGTACTTTTCAGTCCTGCCAGTAGATCTTGCTTCTTGGCTAATTTTCATTTGGACACTAGCAGCAGAAGGCAGAAAGCAAAAATAGCAAAATTTGCCTTCCCTGCAAAACTGGTTGTGTTCTGGATTCAGCCTTGCCGTAAGCAGATGTATTTTTCTCAGACATCTCTGAATTTGGAGGCTAATTATATGTAACATGAAACATGCAAGAGACTGATACAATGCCTCCTTCCCTTCCTTCAGAGCTTTGTAAGAACAATCTTTCCTTTGAAAGTGCTGTAATTAGCCAAAATAGCAAATGGCAAGTTGGCACTGTGAACATAAAGAGCTTGACAGTGCAAGTAAGCAATTAAGGGTTAGCTGCATTGCAGATGAATCAGCCCTTTCTTTTTTCACTGTGCATAATTTTTACAGAATGAAGTGCTTCTCTTGGGTGAGAATGAGTGAAGGGGCTTAATACTCTTATCTTTAAGGAATTCATTAAAGTTTGTCTTGAGTAAGAATCACAAAATCTACCTTATGGTGAATCAGGGCAACTAGGTAAGGAAAGTCAAAAAGAAAGAAAAAGTAAAAAAGAAAAAGGAAAGGTCAGGCAATGTTATAGTAAAGTGCATTGCCACCAGGAGGTAGTTAGAACCTCATTGAATGGAAAAGCATAATCAGAAACTTCCACTGTAGTGGCACAGCTGACAAGCTTTGAACCAAACCAACATTAATAATGGTGTGGTTTTCCCTGTGGTTGCATTCATTTAACCTGTATCTGCAATTGTATAAACTTTTTTTCTGATACACACTGATACACAATCCAAGAGCACCTTTTTTAAATTCAGGAAGACTTTGGAGAAAAAATGTCTCAGAACCCTATCCCTGTTCTCTTCATTATGCTGGTATCTAAACTGCATAATTTTTAAGGAAAGGCTTTTGGCTCTGGCTGTTCACATGTTTTGGGATTTTTTAGCAAAAAGATGGAGGCAGGTTCTGCTCACATATAGTTTCCTTTTCCTCAGACATGCCGATCGAATTGAGTTGAGAGAGGTTAGCCCCCTCTGTGATCCTCTAGCTGAAGGGAACATTAATTTAAGACTATACATCAACCTGAGAAGAGCATGTGTTGTGTATGGCTCTGTTTGCTACC
Source organism: Rhea americana (assembly GCF_003343005.1). Lineage (NCBI taxonomy): Eukaryota > Metazoa > Chordata > Aves > Rheiformes > Rheidae > Rhea > Rhea americana. The sequence continues at coordinate 814,987 of NW_028186389.1, forward strand.
TGAATAAACGTTCACCATTAATAAGCTCCTTCAGAATATGATGTCTTCCAGCTTAGTGGGACTTTCTGTTTCTAATGACAATAATGAATTGCCTTACCCAGCCAACTGAAACGGAGATCTTGTATCTTGGATGCTTCCAAGGTAGTTGAAGTAGCTACTGGATGGTGAAAGAGGTAGTGGGAAACCTGATGCCTTTTGGCTCCAGGGCAGTCGGCTTTTGGCTACCAGCTGATTCTGTGGGTGAGACTGGGGATGGCAGGATTGTCTCTGTTGCGTGGGGACACTGCCAAACCGGGTAGAGGACCCTCTCCACCACCCAGTAAGTTAGGAGGTTATAGGGAATGAATGACTACAGGCCTGAGCTCAGAGGCAAAAAACAGGGCTAAGCTACAGAGAATTGAGATTAACAAATTGTTTGAGAATTAGTTGTTATTTGGCCCTTAATGCAGTCTATACTGTCCCAGCCTTGCTACTGATCTACTCTGTGATGCTGTGCAAATCACTTCTTCTTGTAGTCCCTGGTTGCTTTTTTTTTCTGAAGAACAATGTGCCTTCAGTCAACGCTTGCTGACAGTAGGAGGCAAGTGTTACTATAACAAAATGCTGCAATCATCCCTCTGTTTGTATCATGGCATTTCCTTTGTTAGGTATTATAAATGAGATGGAAAAGTGGCTGTCCTGAACGATTTGAATCCTGAACAAGTCAGTCACTAGATTAAATATATGTTACAAGTGCTGTGGCAGAACATGTATCAATCCATTAACATCAGAAGAGGACAAAACCTCTTTTATTTAATAACAAAAATTTCAGGTCCTGTCATGTACTTAGCTGCTACCAGGAAAGCTTTGATCCCTTCAAATAATGTTTTCTAGCATAAGGTATCATCTCTTTGCTAAGGCTATAATTATTATTGTGGCCTCTCTTGACCTAAGAAGCTAATAAAAGTGTGAGCGGGAAGGTTTTCTGTCAGTCCTTCCACTTAAGAAGAGAAATTGGTAAATTAAGGGTGACTTTGATGCAATCCTATGTATTTATAAAGAATTTACAAAGGCCTGTGTCCCTGAACACAGTAGGACTCAAAAAAGCTCACTTAAAAGCTGCATTTTTTGGCGTTTCCTAGGGCTGTGTTGCTAGTGCTTGCTCCATGTCCTTGGCTTTCTCTCATCCGGCTTTTCAGCGTGCATTTCTACTTTTTCTTTTTTGATCAGCTCCACTGATCAAGCTCCTGTCCCCTGGATTTGCTGCCTGATACCCTTGGAAACCTCTCCCATCGAATAATCCATTCTGTTTGTTAGGGATGTGTAGCTGCTTCTTCGCTTTATCGAGCCCCTTTTCCTTCCAGGCTATTGCCTGCATCAGTTTAAACGAACCCAAAACAGGAATGTTTAATTGCCCTTCACTAGTGCTTGAACCCCAGAAGTGTCACAGGTCTTTACTGCTGGGCATTTAATGCACAGAACATTGGGCACCTCACCTAGGAAGCTCGAGACCTGCTGAATGTTTTAGTAGGCATCAAGGGTCTAGAAGAAGACTGAGGATATAAAGGAACTTGGCTAACAATTTTGGAAAACTGCTTCCCTGAGTAAGTGGCGGCCTAAGGGAAAGCTTGACATTTCTTACCTGGGAATGTGACGGTAGGCACAGAGTAGTGATGACTGGAGAAGGAGGTCAGAGGAGGAGGCAGTAATGATGAAAGAGGGATTAGAAGAATCTGGAGGCAGATAGCTTGTGTTTAGTGAGATGGGTAAGAGAGAGGCAGGAGAAAGAAAAATAGTCAAAGCAATGCATTAAAATGATCTTCGGCAGTAACTTCAATGGCTTCAGCTAAGGCAAGCCTGTATCTGTCATGCAGAGAGAGAGATCTGGCAGTCAGCAGTATGAGATGCTGACAGCCCATACAGGTGCTTCAGCTGAATGAGCAGAGCCAACAGTAAAGGCTCTTCCTTCCAAAGCAGCAGATTTCTCCCCTGCCAGTCGAGAAGACACAGTGTCCCGATCACGAGCCCTAGCAATGGTGTTTACAGAGAGCAAGAGAAGGGGTTTGTGGGGAAGGATTTGTGGCTGATCAGAACGAGAGCTTCTGATTTTGTGGCTCTTCAGCTTGCCCTAGCAGTTGGCCTCCTCAGAAGTGATGTCAGGAAGATTGGCTTTGGAAGGAGACTCATCAGTGACCCTGAGGGAAGGATGAGCTCAGCTTGTGACAAGAGTTTCTTCACTTACTTGTCCGTATGAGTCCTCTAGCACCTCTTCTGAAGCACCAAATATCTTTCCTAAATTTTAAGAGGAGTTCTGGATGCAAAACACTTCTGCAGATCAAGCCCAAAATGTATGCTCAGAGGGATCTGTGCGCTTACCAGACCCCTCAGCAAATGAAGCTCATGGTACACACAGCAACAGATACAGACTGGTACTGTGTGCCTGACACACAGGAAGTGGGCTCGGTTATGGTCTGAGTCTCTTCTCTTTCTCTCTAAGGTCTTTCCTCTTGTCTCTTTAATTTCTTAGCACAGAAGCTTGCTCCTGCAAGGCGTGGGGTGCCATTAATTCTCCAGGAAACCTGTGGATGTCTTGGTACTTAGCATCACCTCAGCATTGACTGTCTTGCACAAAACTTATATAATGAATTAAGAGCATCCTTTGAAATTTCTCATCAGCATTCACTCTAGTCAGAGGGTTTCTAGTATTGCCCTGCACTTTGCCACAGACAGTAGTGTCATGTCCTATTGCCTTGATTACCATTTACTGATGGAAAGGCCAAGAGTGCTAGTATCTCCTCCAGCCACATAGGTGTGCTTGGGACATGGTGTGTGCCAGAGGAGTGGCAGGGCACTGGGGAGTTGTAGACCATGCAGCCTGACTCAGGGATGTCTCCTATTCAGTCACCAAAGTTAGGGATTGGGACTTTTGTCTTCTGCTCTGCTAATTCACAGCTCTGAGCATTAGCCTGGATGCAACCCTGTCTAACATGCTCTAGATGACCCTGCTAGAGCAAGGGGGTTGGACTAGATGATCTCCAGAGGTCCCTTCCAACCTTACCAATTCTGTTATTCTGTAACGGTGGTTCTGGACACTCCTTGGCATTTCCACATATGGAATCTCTTTAAATATCACTTTGACTGGAGAAAAAGAAAATATGTATGTTGAACTAAAGCCTTAGACTCCCTTCACTTCTGTTTAGTTTCAAGCATGTTGCTAAGCCTAAGGTATAGCCCAGATCTGAGATAAAAAAGAACAATTTTCTTCTGCTAATGGAATAAGTCATTTTAGTGTAAAGTAGAAGCTAGGAATTGGTGCCTGTTTGTTGTTTTGAGCTGAGCAAGGTCAGTTCAGCTGAATTGTACTGAATGTGAGCCAGCTCCTGCAAAGTTGAGGAAATCAGAAATCTGCAGATTCTATTAATGTGAGCTACTCTAGATGCTTTTAGAATACAAAATTAGCAAGAACGAAAAAGTATTTTGGGGAATAAATATGCTGGTTCAGTACAAAATCATAAACAGACAAGAACAAGTGAAGATTATTCAGATAATAGTCTCCACTGAGAACAGCTGATCAGGCCAATTAGCTGTTATGCTGTAACTGCCGTATGACTAATTTGAGCCGTCTGTGGTGGGGGATGATTATCTTAGGACACTTGCGTGAGCAGAGCGAGCAAACGTGCAGGCTGCAGTTTTCTAGGAGAGCAAAGTCTAGCAGAGAAGCTCAGCTACAGCACAAAACTTTCCAGATCGGGATGGTCCCAGCTACCTGTGATTTAACTGGGGTTTGAGACACTGAGGAGTGGAAGCCGGCTCCTGCAGCCAAATCCCTATAAACAAAGCCCAGTTCGAGTGTGGTCTCACCCATCAAGCGCTGCTCCTGGACTGATGGGGGCTGGAGCAGGAAGTCTGCCTCTTTCAATTCGTTTGCTGAGTTATGACCTTCTAGGATGGAGGGGGGTTTCAGGAGGGCAGCCGATCAGTTTTTGGTGGAGAATCTCCTTCCCTGAAAGGATTGCTAGTGATGGAAACACAGCAGAGACTGTGAGGTCCAAATGCTCTGGAAAATGGGAGGAAGCCAGGGAAAACACAAGTGCCTGAAATCAAAGAAATGGAAGAAAAGGAAGCCACGTGTTTCCAAGGGGCGTGCTAACACCGAGCGTGATGTTTGTGCGTGGGTCCTGGCTGTGGACGGTGCGTACCCGGCTTCCCAAACCACACCTCGGTGCCGCCTGGGAAGCTGGTCTCAAGCTTCTCTCCTTTTCCTAGGCAGGTTGTCATTTTCTCTGCAGAAATTGTGGGCTGCAGTTTAAGGGACTGACAGTGGGAGGGTGAATGTAATTATATTTAATATAATTGAAGAGAAGATGATCACATAAAAGATGAAGAGGAGAGCATTATGGAAGATGGCTGAACGACAGCGAGGCATTTCCCGTAGTTCATGCTCATTTCCTTGCTTCATCTGCTGCAGCTTTGTGAATGACAGGGATGGGCAAAATCTTGCTGCAAGCCATGATGGGGAAAAAGAAGTTAGTGAAGAAGTCCTGTGGCTCGGTGCGTACGGCATCTGTTTGAGAAAGGTGGCTGCAAATGTACGTTTTGGATAGAGCAAGAAGAGTACTGGAAGCAGTACGAGGTAGCAGTGATGGGTTAGCGAACTGTAGGCCAAATTGAATCCTGTTCAGGAAGCAATGAGGAAAACATGTTTAAACAGAGATGATCAGTAAAATAAGTAGGTGTAGGTAGTTTTGCTTTTTTACTGAATTTAGGAAGTGACCGAAGGAATAGCTAGGGAACGATGGACTGTCACCCTGTTTAATGGCCTGTCGTACTGGTCTGGATTACTGGGGAAGAATATGTTGTCCAGGGAAACAGTAAGAGAGAAAAATGGTTTCCTACAGAATGTAAATATAGTAAAGCTATGTATTTGGTAGTTAGGGGGTTATTTCTAGAGATGAAGATCTGAGCATCCTTGACAACAAAAATACAGGCGGCAGCCTGCAAAGTGGGAAGGACACCTAAAGTTGTATCTTCTGTTACTGTGTATTTTTGTATATGAATTTATTTAAACTGATGGGTGAAACAGCCTGACTAGATTCTGTGATAGGTAGAGAAAAGGAGATTTTCGTAGTTAAATCTCTGGCGTGGATGTTGCCTGGCATCCTGTTGGCTTCCATCTTTATCTGTTCATTGTTTAAATTGCCTAATTTCTGTATTTTTGTTTGTCTAATTTAACTTGCTGTAAGTATACAGAAACTTTAGTTTAGCATTAGAAAATTATTTAAAGAGTGGTTTTTGGTTTTGTGTTATATTGGTGCTTTCAAAATACTTCAGAGCCAAAAACTTTAAAACTATCTGCTGGTAGCAGGTATTTCCAACTGAAACTTGTAAGATAAGTTACAATATATTAATTAGAAATGAGAAAGAAATCACAAAGCTGATTAACAGTTGCTTTGCTGGTCTGTGGCTGTGCTCTCCTGGCACCTTTGCGCACTCTTTACCTTTTTATGTCCCCTGTGGTTGTGCATCATGTAGGGTCAGGGGAGGTGCTATACTTCTCCCAGGACAAGCACTGCTACTGCCAGGGACTGTTGCATTGAGTCTTTTGCCTGGAGTAGTTTGTTACTACATCAGTTGTTCACCTTGTCAGCCTGCAAAATGGGAATAGGTTAAATTGACCATGAATCCTTCCATGAAGCATTTGCCCATATTTGTACTGATGTGTCACCGGCATATGAGCCTTTGGCCTTACTGCTGACGTTCCACTGGCAAGGGAATGATTGTACCTTTCAATATAGGCAAAAAGGAATGATAGGCAGCAGAACACAGACATGCAAAATATTATTCCTTCATCTTATTTATAAAAGCAGAAATTGTAGATGTGTTGCCTTCTGAACTAAAAGTGCACCTAAGGAGTCTGTTGTTCTTGTCCTGCCCCTCTTTGGCTCCCTAATTTGTGCTCGTTGTTCCAGACCCCGGATATCCACAAGAGCCATTCAGCTAAAATATTCCCCTATGATTGCATGTCCCTGGGCAATGTCAAAAACCCTGAAACCTTGCCAAAGAAAGCAAGTCCTGTGTGATACTAATATCTATGAATCTGGAGTGAGAGCAGTGACAGCGTCCTCCAGAAAAGAGTTTGGCCACTCTATTGGGGGCAGGTTCAGCTCAGTTGGTTAGAGCGTGGTGCTGCTAATGCCAAGGTTGTGGGTTCAATCCCCATATGGGCTATGCTGAGCGTTGGACTAGATGACTTCCAGAGGTCCCTTCCAACCTTACCATTCTGTGATTCTATGATCTGCCCTTAGAGCCTCCTGCTTCCATTCCCATTTCCTCTCCACCAGTGAGACCAACTGAAGGCCTCTCAAACATCCGAGATGATAAGGGATGTGCGAGTGTCCTGTGATGGAGTGAAGCTCACTGTTCTGTCACGGTGCAATCTCCATCGCAGGTAGCTTGGAAGTACAGTCCCCTTCTTATCACATTCAAAAGCATATAAAGGAATAGATGTTTGTAGCAGCCCAGAGCGATGGTGCAAGCAGAGGGAACAGTCGTGATGGCTTTGGCCATCGGTGTGGTTTTCCATTGTCTGTTCCTGAAACTGGTTGCTCCCCCAAGAGGAGCACTCTAAATGGTCCTGATAGCAAGGGGTATACGGGCTCTAGAGCTGTAACGTCTCTGATCAGAATTTTTACAGGAACAGAGTAGAAGAAGGAAGGAGGCCTTCAGGTTATCTCAAAGGCATGTGCAGTATGCCAACTCCCTGTGTGTGCATGGGAGGTTGGAGTACTTGGTGAGAAGAAATACCAATGGTAGCAAGCAATCAAGCCAGTACTGAGGGTGACAGGGATGTTTCTGAGTGCTTCCCACAGAGCTCTGAGGGGCCTAAGCTGATGTAAGCAGATCTCCATCCAGTTCAGCAGTATAGTCTTTAAATAAAAGAAACAGAAAACCAGACTTCCAGGTGCAATACTGGGATTTACAGGTTTTTAAAGGATTGACCTGAAGGTCAGATTTGATTCACTCCTCTTGCCAAAGAGGCTTATAAAGAGGGAAGATTGCTTTGAACTGCTGGGCTTGCTCTGGCTCTGGGCAGACAGCCCAGGGGCTGTACGGATGTGCTCATCCTGGGGCAGTTTGTCCCCAGGGTCTTGGGGTAAAGGAACTCAAGCAAGCAGAGCTTTAGCCCCTAAAGCAAACAAATCAACAGAACTTCTAAAAACGCTCCAAACTTTGCTTCTTGGATGTGGTGAACAAATGCGGTGTTATGTTCCTCTGCTGGATCAGCCCTGCTTGCAAGCTAAGAGCGTAACTTAGCGTAACTCCACAGCTAGCCCAAGGATGCTGTTTATCTGGGATTTGCCTTGGAGAGGCAGCTCCCCCGAGAACATCCTCCTGCCGGCTTAGAACAGCCTGCAGCCGGCTTTGCGTTCCTCTTCCCCCGACGGGCAAGCAGGTCTACACCGAGAGAGCACCAGCCACTCACTGAGCAATGGTTTTCGTTTCTTCCAGGACAGCCTTATTACATGAATTTTGCAGAAGTGTTTTCCTAAGTAGGTTTCAGGTAAATTACTGGTTTTTATAAATTAATATTTTTCTACAGATGTCAGTTTAAATTGTTTTCCTTTGAATTATGAATCTTCTGAACTGTTTCAGTGATGCTTTTGGGAGAATAAATAGGTAAAATGGGAATAAGAATTGTTTGTGCCAAGACGTGATAGATGTTTTCCTGTTTCGAGGAACAAGTAGGCAGCTGGTTGGCGGGTTTTTTCCTTTTATTTTTTTAATGCTCCCGAGAGGTAGTCTGGCACATACCACAGAGCTGAAATTTAGTTGCCGTGTGTAGACTTCAAGTATAAATATTGTAATTAAAAATTATGATATGCTATTAAAGGTAAAGAAATGAAATTGAGCAGTATGTTATTACCGAAGGAGTCCTGCTCTTTTCCTGCACTAGTATTTTAGTAGTGAGACTCCAGACTGTCCAGGCAAATTGGCATGAATCTTCCTACTACTTTGTGAAGCCTTCTGAAGGAGACTGCTGCCAAACTGAATCTTGTGCTTGCTATGATGTTAGTGGGCCAATTACAGAGGACTGTGTGGTTCATATTGCTGTCTCTCTAGCTGTTATAAAATGTGTTTGAAATGTGAGCTTTTCAAGGTACAGAAATGTGAACAAAAAGGCCTTCCCCTCCCAACCAAAACCAGTTCCCACCTATAGCACGGAACAAGTTTGGGTCATTCACCTTATGGAGCGCTAGTTAAACCACGTGGAGGTAGCAGACTACTGGCGGTGCTAAGCACCCGGCTTCGGGCAACCCAGATCTCACTGTAAATGTCCTGCCGAGGCATGTCCAAAGCCGTTTTCAGAACTCCTGTCCGGAGCCCTTTCTACAAGTCGTTCATGTATGCAGCTGCCGAAGGTTGCTGCAGCTGGAGAGAGGGTCGTTGCCTCGGCTCCGCGTGGAAGGGGGCCCGGACGCTTCCCCGGAGCGCCGCGGATCCCGCCCGCTGACCTCAAACGAGGCTTTGCCCTCTCATGCTTCTTGTCCGTTTGGTGTAAGTGCTTCAACCCAACAGAACTCTTTGGCATCAACTGAAACACTGTTAAATGTTTTGGCTTTTCAGGAAATGTTCAGCATACCAGCTGGAATGGAGCCAGCTAATAACTAACTTCAGCAGAAGGGGCCAGAAACCTCCCGCCTGATCAGAGGCGCAGGCACACCACGGCCGAGCTCGAGAGGTGATTGAGATTCAAGCGCCCGTGACAGATCGCCCAGCAGAGGAGGTTGGCTTTTGTGGGAGCAACTTGAGCTGACCCTCAGGTACGACAGTTATGCTGAATTGACATGAATTGCCCAGCACGCTTACACATATTTTAGTTTCTTGCCTTTCTGACCATAATTAAGTGGCTCTAGTAGATCAAAAGATATTTTAACTTATTTGGAAAGAAAATTACTGCGCCTGCTGTGCTGTGTAAAGTTTAAGAAAGCCTTAATGAAACAAATCCTGTCGACGGAGGCTACTTTACTATCCTAAGATTTTTATTTTAAATCAAATAGGTATGGATTTGTAGTTTCAATTTGATGCATGTGTTGTGTGGATTTTTTTTGTGGGTGATTGTTGATCCAAGTATCGCCGATATCAAAGTGCTGGGAATCTGGCTTTTCCAGTCTGACACCTCTCTCCTCATACAGCTCCCTCCATACGTCAGCAATCTTTTGATCTTATTCAAGTTGGAAAGCATTAAACCTCATTTTGCCCCTCTGTTGGGGATTTGTGAGTGCATTTACAATAGTGCTGTTTGGTGCAGGACGGCATGCGGCAGATCCAGCCTGGGCCAGCAGGGTTTGTGTTAGCGAAGTGCTGGCAAGAGCAGCTGCGGTGACACACGCTGCCCCTTTGTAAAACTGCTGGCAAGTCCCTTCAATTTCACTCAAGCCTTTTAGTTTCTTACTCACGTAAACTCATAGCTTTCTTCTTTTTCAGCTTTGAGTTCCAGTAAACATGAGAACTCAAAGGCAACCTAATAATATTAAAAACAAGAAATTGATTAATTTTTTATAATAGATACCAAATGATGTGAAAGCAAAATCAGACATGATTTTCCTCAAGCTTAATTTAGTACAGTACATATTTTTCTTATGTTTCAGACCAAATTAATTTGAAGTTTTATTCTGATTCATTAAAAGCTTTGTGAACTTAAATCAGACTTGTTTTCTAGAATTTGGTGGTTTTGTATATTAGTTCAGCTCTGTTCTCCCTACTGTTTAGAAATTATTCTTGAAGTCAAGGGCAGGATTAGAAAAGATCGATATATTGAATGAAACTCCTGATTTATAAAAATCCAGAGAAGGACAGCTGTATTCATAGGTAGGTTTTCTTTAAACAAAAATAACAGCCTTATTTTAATGAAAACCACATCAGTTAAGGACTTTACAGAGTAAGTTAAAATTGTGTTAGTGGTAAGACCGTATTGCTCTTTAAAATTTATGAAAGTTAACACCAGAAAAATTGATTGTTGAGTTAAAGCAAAACTAAAAGTTCCCAGGTTGATATTTCAGCTCCATAATTTTAACTCTGTGTTTTACAGAGTAGAACCATTTATAAAGCATGGAACTGGACTGAAGTCAGGAATTTAAAACTTTGAGATTTTGGTCCAGTTTGCTACCTACCTGAAGTGAGTTGCATCAGAAAGCTTTGTAATTATTTATTTATATTTACCCATACTCAGTGCATGTGCTGTGTCACCACTGGGTAGACTGGGATGAGCCCATGCTGTCACTGCAATTCTCTCCCTTGATCATGCTTCACTAATGATGTTTTCCAAGAAGACTTTTTTCGTTGTTCAGCATCAGACTTGGAGACCTTGGCAACATTCCCCACTTGCTTCATTGTCATATTTTGCATTATGTAGTGAATGCTCTTGATTAATTCCTAAAGTGCAGATCTCTTAGTGGACTGCATTAAATACTGCAAGGAAACCTGACTTTCTCGGCATGACTGACAACAGCTGACAGCTCTCAAACAGTACTTTTAACAAGTAGCCCATGCTCTGCATGGTAAGAACAGATGCCATTCATGGGACAGTGGTGAAAATAGTTCAATTCTGAACTATTCTCAACATTCAAAATCTTGATCGCACTTGCCTTCTGGAGCTGCTCATGGTTAGTTTTTTTGTGCCTTCAGGCAACAGAGGCAATAATGCATGGAAATAATCTCCAAAGAACACTGTTGGCTGTCAAAATGGATGTTTCCACATGAATAAGTATCAATGAGCCTTTTGCCTAGTGCTGATACCGGGAGTGCTCCTATCTCCACCCCACACTGTGCTGAGTACTGAGCTGGGTGCTGCTTTGCTTGCAAAGTGGAGCTTAACTGTTCACCCTTGAATAATGAAAATGAGCAAGTTGCCTTATCCGTCCCTGTCCCAAGAATAAGATTTTTAGTTCAGACAAACTCTTTTGAATATAACTCCTCCTTCATCTCATTCTGTTCTTCTGCAGCCCCTGTACTTCATTCTTTATACATGTTCACACACAAACAGGCAGATACAGTCACTGAAATCTCTGGAAGAATATTATAGAATATAACGAGAGTGGAAACAGTTCATCTTGCACCAAAGGAAATTCCATTGTGGCTTTAGAGATAAAAACTGCTTATAGATTTCCAGACCCACTGTGTAATTTTTTCCTCACCATGCTTGGAAAGCTGGCCCAGGCAGGTGAAGACACAGTTGACATGTAAAACATAAATGAGGTTATATAGCTCAGAGGACTGGAGGACGGTGGTGTTACTGTGAGTGTGAATTGAATTGTTGTTATCTCTTCTATCTTAAATACTCTTCCCTTCTTCCACTCTGTTGCTGCAGAAAGAACATTTGCCTGTTTAAAAGCTCAAACGAGATGGGTAGAAAGGAGAGACATGTCTTTTCCAGAGGTGTTCAGTAACCAAAACTGCTGAGTACCTTTCACAGACTCTGAAAGTCAGGTTTACTTTCACCTTAAGACATGACATTGGGCAGCCCAAGAACTCCGCGAAGAATCTTGGAGCTGCAGTCTTGCCCTGCTGCCTGGGAATCGCAGTGTGTTGCTGGCCTGTGTGGGCATTGCCTTCCAGGCCAGTGAGCCGGCACAGGGCTGCACCGGCTTCTGTATTTTAGCAAGAGGGAGGCCCAGCTCAGCTGCTTACCTATTTAGAGAAGTAAAAATGTGCATCATAGTCAAACAGCATACTATTTGCATGGCCTGGGCGGTGTAAAAATATGATCTATTCCTCATTGACTGAGCTGTTCAAGTCCTTGCTTTATTGAGTAAACCACAGAGGTCAGGGAATGCATACAGAATACATCTATATCTGGTTACACAGCTCAAGATTTCCAGTGTAGATATTTTTTTCTGATGGCTTATGAAAAAGGAATGCATGGCTCTCTATCACACTGTTTTCATCATATGCTATCGGCTCTGAAGTGTTATTTTATACTCAGTTGCTGCAGAATTTTACTGCACATAGAATTCATCTTAGTTTAAACAGGTGTCATTCCATTGGCTTCACAAGAATTATATTTGTTTATGCTACAGCAGTTCTTACTTACATAAAATGAAGCTTTTGTGAACATCACACAATGCAGACATCTCTAGTGATGCACTGGGAATGACAAACAGAAGAAAACCTGAAAACCTAAACTGGACTTTGGAAATTGTCATCAATTAACTTGATCTTGCAATAATTCCCTCAGGAAAAATATGTATCATCTATTATAATTTGCCTCTTTTGTTAATAATGGACTATCTTCAGAATAAAACATAAGTGAAAAGATACATGCCACTTTTCACATAGTCTTTTCTACTCCTTTAGTTCTTGGCTTCTCTCTGGGTGAGCAGCTGTGTTAGTTCTGGTCTCTCCACTCCTGACCCTGTCGCAGTGGGAAGTGGATTGTACAACTAGGTTGCAGCACGTTTGGGAGGGGTCGAGGGAATGCAAGGATGCTTCGGGGAGGGAGTTGACAAGATCGTAGAAAAGTCAGTGGGGAAGTTCTCAGAGACATGACAGCTCTCTGCAAGAAGAGAACTGAGATGATTACACTTAGCTTTAGAAAATAAAAAGTTGGTATTTGAAACTCATAAATTGATAGTGACATTAAACCCTTTGTGTATTCAACTTACATAAAATTCAACAGAATCAGAGGCAGAAAATTGAGCATTTGACAATATCTCACAGATTTCTGCCAGTTGCATGTTATCTGGCCTCAAGCACAGAAAGACGGTGCAAATTTTAATAGCACTGTAGATTATCTAAAAAACTAGTATCAGGACTAAAACTCCCTTGCCTCACCTATTTCTTCTGTCTACCATTGCCCAGATAAATATATTGCTGCAGGTTGGATTTTCATGTTTGACTTTTACCTGAAGATGCTTTGGAAAGCTGATGAAACCAGCACGTTTTGATTCTGTTAGGAGAGGGCATCTTGAACTGCTTAGCACTGGTGGAGAGGGAAGGTGGAATTAGCATTAAACCATTTTAAATCTTGGCACTTATCTTTACTAACTTATAGCAAATGTTTTCCAAGATATCTGATTTTATCTAACATTCAGAAGTTCTAAATCAGAATGATAGACATTCCTTAGCAAAGAAAACAGGACTGGGTGTGAAGTATAGAAAATGAGAGGGTTTTAAGTAAATATTAAAGCTTGCTTTATTTTATTGTGGTGGTGTTCTTTGGCGTTACGTATTTGGAAAAGCAGGGTGAGCTGTCACCTTGTAACTGAATCTCTTATCAATCAAATTCATTAAGCATTAAGCTGATCACTTATATTGCATTTACATTGTTAGTGTGTCTAACACAGTCTGAGTTTTTCCCAACTCAGTCACTGAAAGATTAGAGCCTTTTCTTCATAATTGCTTTGTTAAGCCACTTCATTGAAATTAGCATTTAAATTAGGGCAAACTGAGCACTGAACCAAATTTCCATGAAAAAGTGATAAAACCCAAACATATACAATGTATATCAGCAGAGATAGCTGCAGCATACGTACACTGATGTGTGAAGCATGAAAGCAGCCTGTATGCCAGTGCCACCTGGGGCACGGGCAACCTGTACGGATGTTTGTACGGCCTGCAGGGCAGTGCGTTCTGATCTCATCAGGCATCTCCGAGTAACCCTGTCGGTACAGAACGTTGGTACGTGTGGAGAGCTCTTTCTGGTCTGCTGAAAGGTTGTGTATGTGCGGCTTCAATGTGGGATTCACTTACACTGCCAGATGCAATGGTGAATGAAAAATGGTGGAGAAAGGGGGTTTAGCATATGGGACTCCTTCAGTATGCTGTCCTGTAGCGTCTTTCCAGATGACAACAGTTGAGTGAGAAAGCGATTTGTCCCTTGGGGTCATTTGGCCACCCTTAAGGGGAGGATGAGTGCTTAATATACTGTGTGCTCAGGTCCCCCCTGATTTGACACACGCTTACTCCATTGACTTTTAAAAGAACATTATGAATGTTAAGCCTGAGTTGTTCTGCGTCTCACTTTCAGTTTTATTTTGATTGGGAGCCCTGGTCAGCACCAATATGTCTATCTTGATTTCAGAATAAGGGTGGAGGGACCTACTGGAGTCTTCCAGGAGGACTTTTATCTCCAAGAAATAGGTATTCAGTTCTCTTCCTGGGCTTTAAGTCTGGTTCTTTGGACTTTGCAAAAGGCATGGGTATTTTCAACATTGCAGTGCAACTTTGGATTGTCAAAAGGCATAACTTCTTAAGAAATGGCTTTTTGTCTCTATCCTTTCCGGATATCAGAAAGATGTCCCTTTATTGGGTGGAATAAAAATAAATAATAATAATAATAAATAATAATAATAATAATAAAATTGGGTGGAGTGCCATACAAAGGAAGGTGAAAGAAAGCCAGCTAAGGGGATAAGAAAAGTCAAGGTTTTACTAGAGGTGACTGGAGTATAAGTAGATGGTATGGAAGGAAGAGAGAAAGAAAAGAGATTATGAGAGCTGGGGATGGGAAAGAGATTCCTGGCAGAATGTCTGTTTTGGCCAGACATTAGGCTATAAAACCCCTGAACATTTGAAATCCACCCATCACTAGCTTCTAACTGAAGGCATTGTAAGAAAACTTGGTAGAAATTTGATCTCACTGCATTATCATGTGACTGTCTTTATTTGGATTATTATTAAAATCCAGCCTTAAAGAACTGCTTATTCTCTATATTTGTTCACCTAAGATTGTAACTGTTAGTGTGCTGTTATGCGACTCTATAAATATGTATATAGTCATATGCATATGTTATTAAAAGAATTTTGGTTGAGCTCTTTTGCCATTTAGTCCTTTAAACAAGATGTTGGAAGGATACAGAGCAAATACGTATAGGTATAATCAGTCACTATTGATGCTTCAGTACGTTCTGGCTTGATTAAGCTCTGAACCTGTAGATATGACAGCAAAAGGCTCTTGCTGGTTTAATTGCTTAGCAAGGCTGAAAAGGGGAATGTGATTTTTATGGTGCAGTGCTGGAGGCAAAAGAAAAGCAGAAATATAAACTCCGCCTCACTGCAGTACCCATCTCATATGTTACTGTATTTTTTTTTTTCCAAATTTGCATCATGGCAGTTGCTCAAAGGCCGCGGGAAGTTCCTGCTTAATGTTTGCTGATTGCAAACTGGCGGCAGCGTCTCAGCTTGAAGCAATTGCCCAAATGCCTGGGTTCAAAGCTGTGGGCCTACAAAGGTCACCCAGGCTGCTTTTTGAAAAGAGGAATGCATAACTTCTTAGCATTACAATTATTTAAAAACTTAACGTGCATTGTTAGTGAAGAATCAAGATAAGGAAATGTTTAACAACACAAAACACTAAAATTGTTTTGTTTCAAAATTCACAAATGGTCACGTGAGTATGTCATAAAATGATGGCAAATTTAATTCATCAGTTCCCTTTTTGTTCTGTGATAATTTGTGTTTATCTTAATATGCAGGATACATACAACAATTTTGGAATAATTAGACACACAACTCTATAGGCATCTAGAGTAATTACTCATTTGGGGATTCATTGGAATCACTCAAGTATTTTGGTAAAATGGCTTTTCAAGCACTTAAGCCCATGACTGTTGGCCTAAAAGATGTGATTGGGGATGTAGGTAAGAGCTTAATCTCTCAGTTCAGGTTGCAAAATGAGAGTAAAAGATCCTTATCCTTACAGGTTTAATTTATTAAAGTTTGTTACATTTCTAAACTACATTTATAAGTTTGAATGATTTTTTCTGTTTCAAAAAGGAATTAGAAGAGAGGAGAACTTGCCTTGTATGCTTAGAGCCTAAGTTACTCAATAAGGGCTCTCCAAGCAGCAGCGGTTTTCTGGCCTCGAGAAGCTAAGGCAGCTGTTCTCGTTGAGGCTCCCAAGGTTTGGGCCAGCATCTGTCCTGACAGAAAGGAGATTTTTCTGCTTTTTGAACACCATTGGTCCTGCAATGCTGCTAAGATGTTTGAGATTATCAGGAGTAGATGAAGCAGCTCTATTTTATACTCACCCATCACTATGGACAAGAAGTCAGATTTATGGCATTTGCTTCTTGTCAGCCAGAAACTTCCTATTCCCAGGGCTGGCGTGCTCTGTGCCGCCTCCTGGCATGCGTGCCTGGGTGCCTGGAGACTGGAGCAGAGCCGCCCGGGCTCCTGCTCAGCTGCGCCTGCCCTTCAGGCCGTGGACAACAGCCGAGCCGTTCTCCTCCCGACAAGGAGCACTGCGGAGGCCGTGGACTGAGACACTTCCCAGCACGGAAGGTCTTTGTTATAGGGGCAAACTCTGCAAAAGCGCCACGGTTTTGTTTCGAGGCGCTAGTAGCGCTGTCCTTGGATGATACCTTCCAGTGCGGTGTGAACAGCGATTGAAGCTTGGCCTCGCTTCCGTTTTATTTAGTTGTTCTTCACTAGGATTTTAGTAAAGAGCTAAACATGCTTTTACTAATGCTGTGCAGCTCGCTTTTTATTTAACTTCCTCTGCTTAATGATTTCCTACAGTTTAGTTTACGTATCATCCCTGTAAATTCCAGTTGCTGAACATCTGTCCCTTCTGAGTCTGCTGCCATGCATTTATGAAAGGAAGCAGCAATATGATCCTCGAGAGAAATTAAGAACGTGGGACTGCTGCCTGGGGTCAGGCCAGAGGCTTGTGTAGCACCGGCTTTTGCCTGGCAGCGCCTTTCTGCGGGGCGAAGGAGTCAGGGCGAGTGTGCGGAAGAAAATGGGCAAGCAGGAAATGTCTGTCTTTGCGGTGACCTTCAGTTTGAGGACCTCGACTCAGAGATAGCGTTGAACTTTCATGTTCAGTATTCCCTGGTGAACCTATTTTCTGTTAACCAATTTCCTAACCTTATTGTGACCTATATATACTCTTGGTCTCCAAACATCCTGGGGCAATTAGCTCCACGGTGTAATTATGTGTTATGTGAAAAAAACTGTGACTGAGGGGAAAGAACATCAAAAATTGAAGTCAAAAGTTGAGACTGAGAAAAAGCTTGAATAATACTGGTGTCAGCTGAATTAAACCTCTGCAAGGCTACATAGTATTGGACTCCAGATTTGCTGTGATTCTGCTCATACACTGATTTTTACAGTAGTCTGGTTTGCCGATTTTAGGTGAGATGAAAATTAGGCCAGAATACTTCCAAGGGAAAGCATTATCTGATGTTTCTGATTAAAAAAATAAAACAGCTCTTAATGAGAACTAACCCAATACTTAAGAGAGATGACTTCTTGCAAAATGTAAGGAACATCTGAAATCTGTGAAAACAACTGAGATCATGTTCTTTCTCTTTCATATAGGTACCCATGTGTTTAATTAGAAATAATGTTCAAGTCTTGGAATGCTCCAGTTCTGATCAGAGTTGATGTTTTAGGCTTTGATATAGTTAGTTTGAAGAAATTCCATTAATAATTGAGGTGTTTGCTGATATCAGTCATGAAGCATATTCAGTGGCAATTACAGCATCCTACCTCTCTGATTTAGACAAAAACACTGGAATGTCTCTGCTTTAATCCCTCGTTGCATAGACAGGGAGGCTGTCGAGGGAAGGGGTAGGAGAGGTGAGAACCGCAGCCGAACCTGAAGCCAATTTAAGCAATGTGTCTGCTCACCCTGCTGGCATTGCCGTTTCACATGACAGCTGAATGTTTCTGCAAGGTTATCTGAGCCTCCCCCCCAAAACACCCCCCCCCCCGTGAATGGATTACAGTAATAAGATTTAGACTGCCGGTACACTTCGTTCTTTTGGAAGTTAGTTCTTTTGAAACGACTTAGGACCATCCTCAGTGGGTGTAAAACGAGAGAGAAGCACTGGGGCAGGGAGCCGTGCCACCTTGTCGTGTCCGGGTCTCACCCCTTGGCTCATTTATTCTCTTTTGCATAGACTTAGTTTTTATGCAAGGCGAAGGCGTTCAACACTCTCTCTTCAGTTGAAGAGGAATGGGGGTTTTGTGAGTGCTGCCTTGCTGCTGTAGCTCTCCTCCCACCTCCACCTCCCACGTAACCGACTCGTTCTTCGTTTCACCCTCCACCTGCCTGGCCTTCCCTCTCTTCCCACCTCCAAATTTCAAGCCTGCTCCCTGATTCTTTTGCTATTCAAGTTGGAAACATGTGTTTGGGTATTAACAAGATGTATCTTTAACCATACCAGCCTGTGATTTTTCATGGTGAAGGGAGAATATGTCTGACCCAGTTGGAGCTTTTGTGACCAGAAGGGCCCGGGTGTTCTGCTGGTGCAGGCGATGCTGCTTGCAGCGCTTCGGCGCGCCGGGGAGCGTCAGGCAGAGGACAGCACGCGTCCAGCTCACCGCTGCTGTCCCTCTTTCCAGCCCACGCGGCCTTGGGCAAGCCCCTGCCCCTGTAGCTCGGCAGCGGGTGAGGCAGCGAGGTTCCTGAGAGCACGCTTGCTGCTGTTGTGAGCGGTGAGCCACCCCGGAACGGGGCCGGAGGCTTCACCTGGCTTCTGAAATGCGCGCGCAGGTGCTGCCAGAGGAAGGGCCCCAATAACTGCGTTTCCTAAAGTGTAGGCGTTGCAGGTACATGCTACGACTGTAAAAGTACTGAGTTGCATATCTTGTAACTGCTGGGTAATGAGTCTCTTGACCTCCTGCAGTTATGCTAATGCGACTGTTCACTTGGAACCTCCCTGAGCCAGTAAATTACTCCTTTTCTTAATACCCTGCTGCAGATTGCGGCTATCTCTGTAACAGAGACTACCTATCTCATTAATTTGTAATTTTGCTGAAATATTGGAGCCTTGAAAGTGGCATGTGAACTAAAATACAAATACGGTAGATGTACTGCTGCTAAAAGGCTATATAAAGTCATAGCAATTAAGCTGTGAGATGCTGTGGATTAAGAAATAATTTGACACTTTGGGCTCTGAAATTTCTTGGATCCTTCTCTCTGTGCAAGTTAGAGGAATATAAGGAAAAGCATAATGAAGATGTGGTATGGGGTATGTCATGCATCTCTCTAAATAGTACATGTACACACACACACACACTATGAATTCTACAATATAGAAGTTTCTCATGGCAATAAATGCAAGACATTATTTTCCTTCCTAGAGTTTGATGTGTATGAATAGCTTCTCAGATGAACTTTTCTTAATAAATTTTTTAAAGTAAAATGAGTCTTGCAAAATAGATAAAAGTATAGCATAGAAAATCTGGCAAGCATAGACAACGTTTGATGACTTCTCAGTTGGATTAAGTATTTATAGACGTGTATAGGGACTTCACATAAAGGACCTGATCTTGTAGTGCTGTATGGCTTTAAGAAATCCTTTTGCAAGAATTCTCTGTGAAACCAATGTGATTTACCATGTGTGAAAACATGTACTTTTGGGGATGTGATGCTTAACAGGGTGGATCAGATAGCCAATGAAGTCCAATTTTCCTTACGTGGTCTGGGGATTGGCGTAATCCTGTAAACCCAAGTGTTAATAGGTGCTGCAGCTTTGTCACAGTGTACATTTCTAGTTCTGCGCTTTACAGAGGAAGCAGTTGCTCCTTTTTGCAGAGGGAGAAATGCAGAGGGAGGAGGCAGAGGAGCTTGCCCAAGCCCGTGCGGGAGGCCAGCGGCAGCGCAGGGTCCCCCCAGGCTCGCAGAAGCCCTCGTCTGCTCTAGTTTGCACGGCTTCTGGCGGGTTTACACGCTTTTAGCAATAAACCCTTCACGCAGGAGCAAAGGCTTTGTGAATAATTATGCAGATTCCCACTGCATGATAAAAAAAAAAAATGGAGTCTAGTGACTATTAACCACGTGTCATTTTCCTTTAGTCTTTATCCCTGAGGTTGGTTTGTGGTGGCAGATGAGAATGGAAGATTTTCAACTTTGGGGCTTCCTAGGTGTTGCACTGGCAATAAGCTGCTTGTGTGGCTAAACATATCTTAGAGTTCATTTTGTCAATGTGGAAGTTTGGGTTGTCAGGAGTCAGAGCTGGAATTGTCAGAACAAATGAAGGGACATGATTTGCCTATATCTGAACATTTTTTGTTCAATTCCTCCGTTAGGGCTTACGGATAGTGTTCTTTCTTAACTTGTGCACTTTGCTGGGTATAGCAAAATCTAGCCACTTTTACACAGTGTGTTTAATGAGTTTAGAGTCTAATTCAAGTCTTTTAAAATATTTTACCTTTTGTCTAATTGCAATCTAGTTCTTTTATTAAAAAAAAACTTATGTTGGTGAGAGAAAATATCCCTTCATTTTTTTGCCTTGCTCTCAAATTGCTAAGCCCCAAAAGTGAAGGATAAAAGGAGAACAGAGTTACCATGGTAAAACATACAGTGTCATACAGAATTGGCCCCAATGAAATGATGTGTTGAACTATAAAAAAAAAAAAATGAAGCCCATTCCAGTTCCAATCTGATTCAGTATCCTTGAAGCAAAGTCTCCTACTGACAGGAAAGAAAATTGGGATGGAGCCTTAGTCACATCAGATGTGACTGCAGTCAGAAAATCTTTTTAAAATCTCAGCCGTGCAAGACAACCAGTTTAATAGCACATCTAATGCTCTGTCCATTTTAAAATGTGTTTATTTTTAATTCTGTTAGCGCTGATTAAAGGCAATCCAACAGGAAAATAATATCTTTCTATAACAAACGGATGATTAAATGTTATTAGGGATTCAAGTTCAGATGGTTGTATGTATCACTAAGCTGTGCACCAATAGCTTACTTTTGTTTGAAATTACATTAGATCACAGCAGAATTTACTACTAGGTATGAAATGAAGTTTATTGCTCCAGTATTACTTTTAGCAGAGCAGAAATGAATTGCAGACGTATAATTCTCCATAGTTTATAGTTATTTTTGTCACACTAACTTAGTGTTAATAAATGTCTGGACATGTTTGTATTATTCCATTGAATTTTAATTCTTCCTCCTTCCCGGGATAAATCCATTTACACTGGTCTCTAATTGCTCAGGAAAAAGTTGAAAACCTCTGAAGATGTGCCACGGCGTCGCCTTAGGGCAGAGCGACGGGAGCCGTAAGGCAGCTCTCCGCTCACGGGGCTGTGCGTTCGCCGTACTGGGCCTTGCCCCGGGCACCGAATGCGAGTCTGTTCAGGGGGAGGATTTCATTCCTCGGACCCAGCGGCAGCGGCTCCTGCTTTCTGCCTGGGAGGTACCTAGTTCAGCCCTCCCGGGCTGCCGGCGCCTGTTGTCCGGGCTGGTGCTGACGAGTTTCTCGCATTCTGCCATGGTTTTGCTAGCTGGGTTCTGAGCACGGGGAACTCATCCCCGGTGCCGGGGAGAGCTCTGGGCATCGCTCTGGTCGAGATCATCAGAGGTTCTTCCTCTACCTCGGTTACGTAATGGCTCTTTTAAACCATCTCGGAGCATGTATTTTGTAATTGAACTTTGAATGTGAATCTTTTCTCCTTCTCTGACTTAGCTATTTCTTTATTTTTGCATGCACTACTCCAGTGTTGCACCTGCACTGTATCTGCCCTTTACCAGGCCACCATATTCCTGGGTTCCTGGAAGCTATTGAAGCAATACTAGCAGTTTGGGGGTAGGAAAGCAGAATTTGTTGGCTATTCAAGCTCTCATGAAGAGCAGCCTTGTGATTCCTGCCCTAAATGGGGGAATGCCCAGTCTCTTTTGTGCGGTTTCACCATGGAAAAACTGGAGTTCAGGACTGTCAGCAGCAGGAGCAGAGAGAGGTGGTGACCTGCTTGAGCTGGTCACGGTGTGACAACAAAATTGTTGGAGTCTGTAAGAGGAAGGAAGTGTGAGTGCAGAAGGCTCAGCACTGTTTGATGAATGGCTGATGCTACCCGTCGTGCTTGCTGGCATCCTGACCCCTGACATCAGTCTGGAAAGGATAAAGGCCTGCATCTCTTCCACGTGGCTTGGCTGGGGTGCTGGGCCTGGGTGCTGTGCGCTGCTGAGCTGGGCTGGTACTGCGGGGATGCGGCAGGTGATGTGCAGCAGCTGCTCAGCCTCTGAGCTGGGGTGATGTGGGAACGGCAGACCTGTGCGAGGCACGTTGAGCGATGGCCCGGCGTGTTGCTGGGTAACTCTGCCGACAGAAGGGCTGAGATGCAAGGAGTGCTTGTAGACCTTCTGCAAGAAGAACCTGTGCTATGGCTTACTGCAAAATGAGATCACTGCATGGCAATGAGTCATTGATACAGGAGATGTAAGCTGGAGCATGCTGCAGTCATGACGGTTGTCCTCGCTACACTGGCAGGGGATGTTGGACTCTCCCACTGTTGTTGCTCATTTGAAGCTTTTATGCCTTCCTTTTAATATATGATCCTTTTTGTTCTTGATTTCCAGGGGCCAGGATTGAGGTTCTGAGGGATATTAGGAAGCAAACCATTCTGAAATATCTGTGATATTGCTACCTGGAATCTTGAATTTGGTTTGTAACTTACAGTACTTATAGTTAATAGATGGAGTAAAATCAGTAGCCCAGGTGAGCTGCTTATACATAGAGATTTCTGTACAACTTTTCCCCTGGTGGAATCATAATGGCAGTGTCCTCTTAAAACAAAACAAACAAAAATGCTTTGCACTTAAAGCATCTGCGCAAGTGCTCAAGTATAAGCTTTGAATGTTCAAGAAATAAAGCAAGAATTTGTTTTTAGCAATTTCAGTGTTATTGGCTTCCTATGGAAACTAGTGAATGTCTGGAAATGGGATATTGCAGCTAGTCTGATGTATGCAAATTGACTTTAATATATTGTGGCTTTGATGGATTTTCTGATAGATTATGTTCTATTATTTAAAGCGAGCCCATGAAAGGATAAAGAGGAGTGTACGTGTGTGTGGAGAAGCACAAGAGTGTTGAAGGATGGGGGCAGGTTTCATTCCCAAGAAAATTCTTCATTAGACTGCAGATCAACTAGGTTCAGACAAACCGGTTGGATGACAACCATCAATCGATAAGTTTTGTCACCACTCATTGCTTGTGACAGTATAGTCCTATGGCTGCAGACTGGCAGCTGCCTTTCATCTCACTGAGTGCTCTGCCTTCATGAAATGGGTAACGATATCCCTGCCTATGCCAGTTGTATCCGTATGAGCTTATTGAATTTCAGTCAAATGCAGCAAAGACACACTTGTCGCACTCCGTTACCTCAGTTGAGTTGTTCACCAGTCCAAGCGACGTCTCTGGGCTACTAAGTCTTTTATTGCTGAATATGAATTGATTCAGGAAAGAGGTATTTCTTTATGGCTTTAAGATCAGCTGAAGTCTAATTTAAAGCTTGTCTATTTGATTTCATACTAGAGATTATGCTTCTAATATAATATCTTGCTCTGCAAGGGTGCTTTTTCATTGAACTGTGTTCAAATATTTGCCTGCAACTGAAAAATAACTGTGGTTTGTCCATCTTTCCTCTCAGTGGTGCAAAAATCATCAACTGCAGAGGCCCTGATTTAATGAAGCGGTTTTATTTAAATGGGAGTTCAGCATATAACAAAATGCTGTGCTGAACTAAGGTCTCCAGTTGCAGCTTTACAAAAGATGAGGTGCTAAAGGAACCAGAACAATGGAGAAAATGGATTTTCTAAATTTTCTTCATTGAAACCAGTGTATTTTTGACAAATCTGCAAAATAAACAATACTGTGCTTTTTAAATGATGAAAACTTCTTTACAGAGAGGTTGATGCCTTTGAACAACACACATCGAAGAAAATCTTGTTGAGTACAGTGAGCACTTGAAGTTTCCAGTGTTTCTTGAAATCTGGCCATTTGTTTGTGTGACCTCAGCCAGGGTTGATAAAAGAAGCAAACCTAGTTACCAGCGTTAAACAAAGTTAGGATAGAGCTGCAGTATTATGTCTCCGAAACCTTTTGGAAGAAACTCCTGCAAGAAGCTGCAAATTAAATTTAAGCAGAGGTTGAAGGTAGTGGGCGTTGTAGTAGAATTAATGGCTTTTCAAGCTGTCTGTAAAGGCTGCTAATGAGCCCAGTGAAGCTCCAGTATGAATTAATACTTTCTGGTAGAATAAGAATTGTAGAAGAAACTTCAGACTGGGCCAAGAAGTTTGTTTATGAAGTTTCCTTTCCTTCTGAAAGGAAAGCAATGTGTGAAAGAAAGCTTTGTCCTCCTCCTGCCTTCCCATGGATATGCTAGGACTTCACACAAAAGCAACCAGAAGGCTTGTTTCTCCAGAGCTGTGAGCACTCCTAGTATTCCTCAAGGATTCCTGATAATATAATGATAAAAATACATTTGTGCTTTCACCCACAGCCCAAACTGCTTCCAAAAAGGCACTGAGAGAGCAGGAAGTGTAGCCAAAAATGAGCGGTGCACTTCAAAGTGTGCAGTATGCAGCAAGGTTTGGGGAGAGTTTCTCATTCCTCCTGTGCCGATATGCGCTTGCACACTCTCAGGGACTGTGATATTAATATCAGTATTTTATTAAGCAGGAGGAATATTCCAGACGTCCAGCTGCTGTGGGCGCAGTTCGAAGCCATGTAGGGTGCAGAGAGCCTGTGGCCCTCACTGAGTGCAGTCATTTGGCAACTGCTCAGAAGTTGCAAATAGGGCACGTGTGCCCCTGCGGACGGGCAGGGCTCCGTCCCGGTCAGCGTGAGCACGGGCGTGCTGGAAACGGAGGCCGGGGGAGAGGTGCCCTTTTGTTGCCAGTGAAATGCCATGATCTGCGAGCTTTAACTGCAAAGGATGCTGAGGAATTAAGATAAGCAGCAGCTCCCTTTCTCCACAGTGGGAGACAGACCAGCACTGAAGCAACGGCAGGGTAGGAATTTGTATGCAGAAAGAAAAGCAATTCAGGACCCCGCAGGGAAAGGGGGTGGGCGGCAGAGAGGAGAGAGAGACCTTGCTGACGAACTGTAACTCGGCTCTTCTACCCACCCTACGAGTACAAGGGAAAGGACGAGCAGGGTGAAGCGAGCTGCCACAGCTCCAGGGCCCTGATGCATTGGAAACTCACACCTCGCTATGATGCAGGAGCAAGGGGACTTCTGAAAAAATTAATTAGCACAGCAGAGCACTTTTGTTAGAGATACACATCATGAAAATGCTTAATACTCTTATCGTAGGCTAGAGTTGCAGTGAGGGAGGTTGTACCATCTGCTGGGGGGTCTGGATGAAGACACAGCAGAAGGAACCTGCCTCAGATGCTCTTCATTAGGCTCCTCCAGCTATACCCCAGTTACTTTCCCCTTTATGGACAAACTGCACTTACAGTTTGGGGTAAATACTAGCACACGCTTCCTCTAAATGGTTATGCTTAAATATCTCCGTTTTAGGGGAAGTGGAGACTAAGTTGAAAAAAATTCACTGAGTTTTCCCCCTAGTAGCTGTTTCTATTAGACTAGGGTTCTTCTTTTTTCCTTTTTCAAGAAGCGATCAACTATTTCTTCGTGTTGCAGTGGGAAGCACACTCTTATTTGTACCTTCACCTCTTCCCAGCAGCAATTTAGAATGGCTAAATAAAAAGATATTTTTTTCCTAAGAGTATTAGTGGGAATGAGCAACATGCAAGGGGGACAGGGTTAGAAAGAGAGAAGAGGGGTAGCAATGGCGAGGAGGAAGGCAGAAAGCTTATACAATATATTCCTTTGGAAAGTGAGTGAGATGAGTTGTTTAATAGCAATGTGTAGCACCCTGGAGGTATTGTAAAGAAGTATCTGCTGTGGAAGCTTGTAAAACAGAGCACCGCTGGGTTCCCTTACATGTGAGAGCTGAACACTAGCTTTTGGGGGGTGTTACGACTGAAGCCTTCAAAGGGCATGAGGAAGGACCTTTCACTTCCTGCAACAAGGGAATCCTGGAGAGAGAAGACTGTGAAAAGCATGTAAACTATAAACCTCCAAGAATAAAGATTTTTAACCCTTTAATGGTAAGTATGCACAGGGTACTGCAGCACTCCCCAAAATCGTTCTGCTGCACAGATGACTACAGGATCTGTAGGCAGATTGAAGAACTGTTAAAAAAAGGTTAGACTTCTTCCCATAGATGCTGGAGTAATGTCTAAATGTCCTAGAAAAATGATTTGTAGAATATTTGAAAAATCACATAGATAATTTAAGAAAAAAGAATTCTTTTTAAATTTCATTGTTGATCAGTAAGCTCTGCAGACAGACACCGTATTTTAATTTTTGTGAATTCTCTCCATGGAGCATGGTTGCCTCAGTATATCTTTCTGCTTTCAGATGAGGCTTAACTTCACTGTACCCTAATGCCAATTAACGAATCATTGATTGTACTGTTGTGGCTCGCTAAATATTGGTAACTGCAAGCACAGCTCACAGGGCAATCTGTTACCTTGAAAGTCACAGATTGCTGCAGACGATACACCTTTGCAGCACTTGTCTGTGCAATGCGCAGTTTGTTAAATGTGACTGAATAGTGATGCTTAGGTTTTGCTAAGGAGAAACGGAAACTCAGATAGGATGAGATGAAAAATAATGAGGCATGGGCCCAAAGGACACAATCTTTATGCTTATACAATAGGTCTGTAAATTATTGCCTTGCTGTGGGTTTTCATAAAACCCACATAAGGTGGGTTTGATCTACTGTTGATTTTAATTGCTCTGAAAACAAATGTCTTATACCAGCTTGTAGACAGACTATTTCATCAAAATGCAAGCAAGCCCTATAACACGGTGTATGGATAGTCATTACCTGTGGAGGCTCAGAGCCACCTGTGACCACCTGCTTTCTCTCAGCAATATGCCATGGTGCCTCAGGCTGCTAATTTTGTTTTCAAAATAATCTGCTATTTCTGTTTTGTTAGGCTTTTCTCCTAATTTCATTAACACAGTGCAATTAACAGGAAGAAATTAAATATGATTTATTGATAATGCCAGCTATATAGCAGTCTGTAAACAGGATCAATTCCAGATTTAAATGCTTATTTTTTTTCCTGTAGTTAAATTCCTCATTACCAACTATCACTGTTTTTGCGTTATCTCTGCTTAATACACTAATAAGACTATTTTATCAACTAAGTAACTTTGGGAAGAGTGGTTATCCAAGGAGCCAGTGCATTTCCTGCGTGGGTAGCAATGGCACTGGGAAACGCGGCGTACTGGACAGTGCATCACAAGTATCCAGCTCTCGCGCTGTGGGGTTCTCACCTTTGCTGCTGCCTTTGCATCACCTTTACATCCGCCTGTGGGAAAGAGGGAAGCTCTCTCTCCTAGGCTGGGCGATACCGAAAGCTGGTCACCTGCCGTAGTGCTCATCTTAACCGCTGGCGTTCCTTCGGCGGGACACGCTTTGCCTACATACCTGTCTTAAAGTGCTACCTTAGCTGTAGCTAATGGCAGATCTTTAGTAAATGTTAAGTAAAGCTCTTTGAACTCCGAATTTTGTTCTCAGCCTCAACAGGGAGGCCTGTGGCCCCAGAGCCATGGCCAAGCAGTTAATCTGGTTTGAAGAAGATGAAAGGGAGGGACTTTCCCACTGCAGAGAAGCAACGGGACACGCGCGTACCCTCTGCTCTGCCCTCGCAGGTGGAGGACGCCGCACGGCGTCCGCAGGTCCCTGCCCAGCCTGGAGCTGTGGCTGCCCGCCGCGGCGGCCGGGAGCTGGGGCCTGCGCCCTGCTAGGCCCTCAGGGTGCTGGGGCGCATTAGCCTCCGCTCGGTGAGCTGCTCCACCACCCTTCTTTTTTTTTTTTTTTTTTTTTTTCCTCTCCTTCATGGCTTGGTTAAGGTCGTTAATTGTCAGGGCCCAGGTGGCACTAATAGGCCTTAATTGCCTGAGCAGCCTCACCTGGGGGCCTCCACCTGCGCACCTGCCCCGTCCATTTAAGGCCAGGCCCGGTGCCCCCCCAGCCCTGCTGGGCTGCCCCCGAGGTGCGCCTGCCCCCCGGCACAGCCCTGCTGCGCGGCCCGGCACACGAGGCGCTGCGGCGCAGGGCCGCGTCGGCGCGGCTGAAGGGTCGCCCTGAGTCCTGGTAAGGGTGCGCTGCGTCTGTCTGTCTTTCCTTCCTTCTTTCTTTCCGTGTGTCCCTCCGGCCTGCCCCTCGTTTCAGCGCGGGTGCCCGGCCCCCCCAGAAGCCGGGGGGGCGCTGGGCTCGGGCGGGTTTGCCCCTCGTCCCTCGGAGAGGCGGCTGCTGCGCTCGGCGCTGGGCCCCTCTGCGCCCCGCGGAGGGCGCAGCAGCCCTGAGCAGAAGGGTCCGTTCCGGCGCGAGCATGTCCGTTCCCTCTGGTTTATTTTCTTCTCTCTGTGTCCCTGCTGTCTTCATCTTTAGGAAATTACCTACTTAGGTGCTAAACATAGCTGCGTTCTTTGCTTAACGGCCCTTTTCAGGGACTTACTTGGGTCCGCTTACCTTTAACCGTCACCACTGCAAGCCTTTTATTTTTGGACTGTTTTCTTGTGGGCCTTTTTTTTTTTTGTTGGCTCTTAGAGCAATGAGGCTGGTGGGGTCTAGTTACTTGGACAAACCGAGTGTCTGTATGAGGTGTTCACAGCTGCCCACTTTCTGCGGTCTCCACCTCTGCCTGGTGCAACTTCCCCGGCTGGAAGAGCTCCAGCTCGAAGTCCCCGCAGCGCCCAGTCTGTGGGACCCCGAGGGTTGGTTACAGTAGCTCCTTCTGGAACTTGTCATGTGGTTTAATGAATGAAAAGGTCTTTGTGACTGTAGTTGCTTTTTCTTGAGAGATACTTTTTTTTTAATATGTGGATAAAAAGAATAGCTTGTTCTATCATATTAAAATTTATAATCAAAAGTATTGGAGAAGATGAAAATCCTTGTATTTCCAAAGCATAGGATGATCTTTAGGAGGAGATTATAATAAAGAGCAAATGCTTGGGTAGCTGTCTGTTAAGGGACTGTGTGTCTTTTCTTATGAAACACCTGGTGCTGGCTTTTATTGGAGGCAGAGTCTCCATAAATAGCAGTCCTGAGTGGGCCTTGGTTGCCATGGTTGAGACGGTGTTTGAAGCCTCTGTAACAAGCAGAACAACTAAAGCCCAGGTTTGCTTTGTGTCACATACTGAAGCTTGTATAAATATGGATGTTTCTGCCTTTGAGCAGTACTGATGGGGGGAATGGGTGAAAAAGTCGTATCTCTGGCTGCCTGGTGTTGCTGATAATTAGCAAGCAATGAAGAAAATGAGTATCTAACATCACAATAATATCCTTTCTAGTGCAAATAAGATACCAGGCTTGCTCAGATGAGAAAAATGCAGCCTGTGTCAGCACCTTTCTCTGGTATTGAGATCTTAGTGTTCTGCAAATGGTTCCTGAGTTTTCAGTGGGGCCTCTCTGCAGGCTGACTGTTACTTGCTGTCGCTTGCTTGCCTTCCTGGGACAAGGAAGGTGCAGGTACACGTGCACCCTGCTGTAGGAGAGGCTCAAGGCAGAACTCATAGTAACTTCTGTGCACTGTAGTCTCATGCTTCCTGTGGGATACCTCTGAGTGTAGTTTACATTTTCACTGGGTGAACCTACCTCCCACAAGATGCAGGTTAGAGCATGCACAGGCAATTTACCCAGTGCTTGTGCACTGCAAGTTTTCTGTATTTACCTAATGATACCTTGTGTATGTCCTTGTGCTTGTAGAGGGTCAGAGGAGCTGTCCTGGGACACTTACTGCCTCATCACAGAATAAAAACTAATCTTCCCAGAAAACCTGCCCTACTTTGAATAAAATGCAGCAGAAAGCCAAATCAAGCAGAGAAAGATTTGGGAAGGGAGTATAAGTAATAGTAAAAACACTTGTAGTCATACAGTAATTAGATGTGCATGCAAAGACTAATTAAGGAGTAGTAATTCATAATTTTCTTATACACTTTGTAATCTTCTCTTACCCAATGTGTACTGTTAGCTACCACTTTGAAGGTAGACTGTTGATCTTCTTGCAGGCTCTGTAATAATCAAAACTACAAGAAGTGAATGCTTGCTTTCTAAATAAACTACTTTCTCTTTATTTAAAATACCCCTTGGGTTGATACTTCATGTTCTTTATGGTGTAGGTACTGAGGTAGAGCAAGAGAAATTCAGTTTTAGATTTCCAGTTAGACCATCTTAGCCCTTGACTTTACTGAGTTAGGCTGTTTCTCTTTATAGTTCAAGTTTCAAGTGTGAGTGTTCAGTGGGTGTGAACATCACACCCAAAGATCTTGACTTGGGTGTCTTGTCCAAAGCCTTTATGATCTCCCCCTCTCCCCTTATTATGATCATACTGGGAATGCAAGGAGGTGGTGTGACTGTGTGTGTAGTGTGGGCATTATGGCTTTTTTTTTTGGCTGGAGGTGGGAGAGTGCTGATGGCAGCTAATTTGGAGCAATCTAATCATAAAGTAAGGTGGGCCTGAATAAGAGGCCAGTTAGTAGGGACAAGGAAAAGGCTGTGTAAAAGCTCATTAGGATTTGGAAACAGTCTCAATATCTAGGGTTGTCTGTGATGCTTGGCTGTGTGCCTGAGCGGCAGAGAGGTAAGCCAGCACGTTTGACTCTTGGCTTACAGTCATGGAACACTTGGTGCGAGAATCTCTTTTTACAAATATGTATTGGGTGTGAATGTCCCTCCCTAGGGGCTAGTGAGGAGAAGGGGGCAAATTCTGCAGATAAGTGGAAGAAGAACTGTCTCTGCGAAGTCTGCATGCTCTTTCTTCAGGCGTGCAGGCAGGGATGCAGGTACTGCTTCCGTCTTATTTAGAGATATTCCAAATATAGCTCTAGTACATGTGAGCTTGCTTTCCAAAATCAGAAGAGGCTTGCAAAAAATTAGAGGAAACAATAAAGCAGTGGGATAACTTCAATAAGTGAAGGAAAGTAAGAAAAAGCTATAGTCACAATAGCTCAAGTAAGGATAGGGATGCTTTGAAGAAGGCAGAGTCTTATTATTCATGTTAACCAACAAGAAAAGAATGAGGACTGATTGCTTTAGTCAGGAAAATGTAGGTTAAGCCTTTAAATCAAACTTTACTGCTTCTCTGTTGGAGTAGCCTGACAAAACACATTCAAAATATTGTGCTGCCTTGTGCAACTAAAAGGTGACTGCTATTGTTATTTTTGATGTTAGAACAGTTGACAGTAGAGTACAATTGTTAAAGTATTTACCTATATTCTGCCATCAGTTATAATCGGAAAAGATTTGCACTGAAGTACAGCACTGAGTGAAACTTTGCTACTGATGTAGAAGATGAAACAAACCATTAGACTTTCTATTTCGTTTTTGTGTGTGTATGTGGGTGAAGGGTGAGCTTGTGATGGTGGGTGTAACTTCCTGACCTGTCTTGTAGTTTCCTTTTATTGCAGTTCTCTACAGCACAACCAAAACTGGTATGAATGGGAAGGTAAGGTTTGGGAGCACCAGAAGGGCAAAAGAGGGGATGTCAGACTGGCAGGTGTTGATGACTTCTGTGTTGGCAGCTCCTCAATATCCCAGCACATCCAGCTATAGCTTCTTAGGATACCCAGACCAGGAAAATAAGGGGCAGCCTAAACAGGGAACAGTCTGCACCCCACACAAATGCAGAAGCCAGATTCCTTAAGACACCCAGGTAAAGGATAGCAAGTAAATCCTAGTGATGCTAGAAGGTTAGGGTCACTATCAGCCCTTAAAGAATACAGAAGGCATAACCAAAGCAGCATGTGCTCTGCCGGCCTTAGGAGGATGCAGGAGATGTGACAAGGGT
The DNA here is from genome assembly GCF_003343005.1 of Rhea americana. Lineage (NCBI taxonomy): Eukaryota > Metazoa > Chordata > Aves > Rheiformes > Rheidae > Rhea > Rhea americana. The sequence continues at coordinate 846,578 of NW_028186389.1, forward strand.
TTGGTAGCTCGTGTGCCTTGTCCCCAGGAATGCTGGCCAGACCGTGTGGGTAAGTGTGCCTTGGTGCCTGGATGGTGGCCAGCCCGCTTGGGCCCATGCATCTGGTGCTTGTGAGAGCGTGTGTGAGTAGAATAGGATTTTTTTTCTAAAATAAAATCTACTTCTCTTACAAGGTCATGCATTGAGCTTTGATACACTGCTGTCGTAATGTTGCAGCAGCATTTCCCATTGCACTGCCAACAACAGAGAAAAGCTTGTTGACACTGGCAAAAAGCTTGTTGAGGGAAGGACTCCTCTCAGATTAGGAGATTGATGCTAATCCTCAGTTACTGAGTCTGGCTGTTTTGTAGTGTTTCAACCTGGAAGCAGCCTGAACACTGCCTTAATGAACTTTACTGAGCAGAGGGGCGTAACTGGCTGGCATCATTAGTGTTATGGATGATGAGGAAGGTATGACCATTTTACCAGGCGTGATATGGAGAAACATTTGTTTAGTATAACCTTGGGTAGGTCTGTACTTGGTCATTGTTTAACTTCAGAAATAGGCCAGCAGAAAGGCGGCTGAGAATACCTCTCACGTTTCTGTTTTGACACTATGCCAAGTGCGTTGTTGAGGTTCATCAGCAGAGCTAGCTGAACTGTTTGTTGTGAGCAATTTAGGAAATATCCCTGGGGTTGAATATACATCCTTTACCTCCTGCGGCTTACCTTTTTAACAGATCAGGCTGTTATCCAAGAAGGAGCAGGAAAGTAAAGAAGCTTTTTCCTTTTTCTTCTTTCTTTGTTTCCCCTGAACCAAAGTCAGGTAAGGTACTGCTGCCAATCATGTAGGCGAATATTGTTTGCTGGTGGCAGTCGCTGGCACCCTGTTCAAACACTCCATAAATGTCAGGCTTTATTGTAATGGAAAGTTAAAATTGGCTGCAGCAACTGAACTGTCTGTAAGTAATCTCTGATCTTGAGACTCTACATACATGAATTATGAAGAGTAAAGGTTCTTTTTTTTTAAAAAAAGGGGGGGGAGGGGGTTGCAACTTTTATGCCCTGTTGGTAGAAGTTGCTTTCTTAATGTGGTGGGGTAAGAATGATTTAGATACATTAAGGCAAAACGTAAGGAAGTGTTAGTTGCTGTATTTTGTTCCTCTTGCGATTGTTTGCATTGAATAAGATGATGCTCCTTGGGTCTCATCTGTCTCTTTCAGCCTCCTTTCAGTGTGTCCTTGTTTTTTTCCATCCCTCCTTTTTTCCCTCCCCCTGGTCCCTCATTGAAAGAGAGTGCTGCAGTCCAGTAGCTAGAGATGACAGTGGATTCCTTCTCTTCCATCCTAAATTGAAATGCCTATGTGAGCATCTGTCTTTTGATGACTTGGGAAGCTCAGGTAACCATGGTGTAAGCTGGTTATCTTGGGCAAGATGAATCTAGTCATCTTTGCTTTTTTGAGTGCAGAGCAGCCTTTAATCATTTCTCTAAAATCATGAGTTTTGTACCTTATTGAAAATAAGGAGGAGGAGGCTGTTATGGCTGCTAAACCATTAGGAGCAAAAGTATAAGAAATACAGAATATGCTTTTTCAATCTCTTATTTCAGGTTATACCAAATTTTAACTTGTGATTTTTTTTTTTTCAGCATGGCTCTTCAGTGAGGATTTTCTGAATTCCCCTTCCTCCCTCCCAACTTTATTTAGGTTACTCAAAAAAAGGTTATGCATCATCTATGATTAAAAGCAAAATTTCTTCTTTTTCTGTCAAGGCTGGGCTTTTTATAAACATGAATGAGTTGTTTTAGATCAAAATTTTGAGCAAAAATATTTGCCTTTAGGAAAGCCAACCCAAGAAATATTATGTATGGAGTAAAAGTCCAGGAATATGCATTTGTTGGTTTCCTTTTGAACACTAAGTTCCACTTGTGAAAATGTAACTCAACCTATGTGGGGATATGCTGCTTCAACAGATTTTTGTTTGAAAAATGTAGCAAACCTGAAATCCCTTGGCTAAATATGCCAAACTTATGGAGAAATACAGGTGTTTCTCCTGAAAAGCCTAGTCTCTTAGGGAATCTGGGTTTTCAGATTTTGAGCCTCTGCTCTATAGACTGCCATGAAGCCAAAGGTTTAGAGGACCCTGCTCCAGCAGGGAGCCTGGGGGAGCTGGTACAGGGATGTGCTGGTGCAGCATGTCCTGGCTGAGCTCCTGAAGTGCCCAGGCTCTGCTGTGTAGCTCCGAGGGCCCGAGGCTGAAGCATTGGGTCTTATGGCTCCTTTTTGGTCTGCCAAGATGTTTGAATGGATAGGCCAGCTTGAGGCTCCCAAAACTAGCTTTTTTTTTTTTTTTCCAGAATTATCATAACACACTAATGGCAACTCCTCTTAATCCTTGTCTTTCCTACGAATGAGTCCTCAGGACTTACTATAGGAAAGAAATTCCAGCCAGCTAGTTTCTGTCTGGCAGAGCTCTTGTGAGCTGTGAAGGGGCGCAGTGCTGCGGGCTCTGGCAGCCCGTTGGCATGAGCTGCCTGAGAGAAGTCAGACCCTTCTCTTTGGCCCCATGAGATGTGGGAGCCTTGCTGGTGTACATGGTGGTTTTCTGCTCAACAGTGTTATGTAGATGTCCACCTGAGATGAGGTGGTCTTTTGTCCCTAATACACTAGGAAGTAAGGGTACCTAGCTAAGTGGCCCTGGAAACTGATGGGAAGGGAAAGTGAACTGGATCTTTTTTCGTCTTGCCCCTTCATGTTGGACTCATTTCTGCTCCTGTTTGAGGCACTTGAAAGATTCTGGTTTAACAGACTCATGTGAAGCAGTTGTGACTTGGGAAGGAGGTCACACTGCTGAATTTACTTGTATCACTTATTTAGGAGCAGCACCTCAGCACTGAACTACAGTACAGATGAGCAGGCATGGTTCAGCAGGCAGCTTGGCATTATTAGCTATAAAGTATAACAGTGGGCTCTTATGTGACAGTTTTAATCAACTTCTCCCTCAAGGTCACCCTTGGCTTCTGAGTAATGGGAGTCCCAAAACCTGTTGTGATTTATTTTGATGAAGGTAAGTCAGTCCATGTTTTCTGACAGTTTGGCTGTTCTGTGATCTGTAACTACATTGCTTCTAGTACTAAAAATATGCTCTGGACAAATATGTGGATGGACAGCTCAAATAATAGCAATCCATCTTACCAAATGGCATTAGTGCTTTTATTGCTTCTTTCAGCTGACTTCTCCCCTCTTTATAGGAGAGGTTCATTACTCCCGTAGGAGGTTCAGAACAACTGTTTTTGTCAGAAAATCTGTTAGCTTTCTGGCTCAATGCTTGGATGGTTCAGGAAGTGACAAAGGATTCGTAAAG